>NC_088395.1:752500-1007500 GCF_037993035.2 Macaca fascicularis | reverse complement strand
CCAATCTGAAGCCTGAGACCCAGGAGAGCCAATGATGTGAGTTCCCTTCTGAGTCTGAAGGTCTGAGACCCAGGAGAGCCAGTGGTGTGAGTTCCAGTCTGAGTCTGAAGGCCTGAGGCCCAGGAGAGTCAATCAGGTGAGTTCCAGTCTGAGTCTGAAGGCCTGAGACCCAGGAGAACCAAAAGTGTGAGTTCCTGTGTGAAGGCCTGAGACCCAGGAGAGCCAGTGGTGTGGGTTCCAGTCTGAGCCTGAAGGCTTAAGTCTCAGGACAGCTGAGGGTGTGAGTTCCAGTCTGAAGGCCTGAGACCCAGGAGAGCTGAGGGTGTGAATTCCAGTCTGAGTCTGAAGACCCAAGACCCGGGAGAGCTGATGGTGTGAGTTCCTGTTGAGTCTGAAGGGCTGAGACCCAGGAGAGCCAGTGGTGTGGGTTCCAGTCTGAGTCTGAAGGCCTGAGTCTCAGGAGAACGGAGGGTGTGAGTTCCAATCTGAAGGCCTGAGACCCAGGAGAGCCGAGGGTGTGCGTTCCCATCTTAGTTTGAAGGCCTGAGACCCAGGAGAGCTGGTGGTGTGAGTTCCATTGTGAGTCTCAAGGCCTCATACCTGAGAAAGCTGGTGGTATGAGTTCCAGTCTGAAGGTCCAGCAAGACCAATGTCACCGCATCGAGAATCGCCTTTAAAGACACACCCAGAATCATGTTCAGCCAGATATCTGGGCACCTCAGGACCCAGTCAATTTGACACATAACATCTCCCAGTCAGAAAAATGTATGTAGCTCTGAACATTCCAGGACAAAAATCTATTTGGACACCGGTTTTGAATTCTCTCAGTTATACACCTAGAAGTGAAATTTCTGGGTCCTATCGTAATTCTCTGTTTAACTTTTAACGGATCCCTCAGACATATTCTTACTCGCGGCCTCTGCAGAGGACACCTGGGATTCATGGCATGTGTTGGGGTCTCAACCAAGTAGCAAGAAAGAGTTGACCCAGAGGGAAATATCCAGTCTCTCTCCTTCTTCAACATATTCTTTCTAGGACCCCTTTGCATCTGAGATATGCCTCTGAAAGCCAGCTAAGACACTCTGCAAATTGTCACCCACCCCCCCCACCCCACCCCCCCACCACCCACCCAGGCCTTGTCTCTGATCATTTAATATTAAACAGCGAAGGAGACAGTCGTCTACAAAATTTCTATTATCATGAAAAAGGAGATGTGTGTGTCGGTAAACAGAATGGGTGTCAGGGCCCATGTTCGTCAGGCTGAGAGTCTGCAAATCACAGCCATCAATCTACATACTCCTATGAACCTCCCTGAAAGGTGTTAAACGTCTGGCAGGTGCAGGGGGGCCGGGGGGGGGGAAGATGACACAGGCGTTGGGTCAAATGCCACCTTATTTATTCAGCTCTTCAGCCGTCGACGGGGGAGAGCGCCCCTGGCAAGTCAGGTTGCCGTAACCACCCGTGCATTTTAAAATGCCTGCATGCACTTAGCAGCCCTAATGACTCCCAGTAGGATGATAAACTACAAATCGCGTTTCCATATATTAACTGCCGCGCACTGAATTTCCTATCACGCGTGAGCACCCAGTACTTAGTCTCCGGTGAGATGCTGTCGACGCTGTCACCGTCCAAATGGACGTGATGATTGCGTGTAAGGAGGACCCTGGAAGGTCTGAAATGAATGGCCCGGGATGAGGCATCGTTTCGAATCTACAGAACGTGGAGATGAAGGCAGGAAAACTCTGCTGTTCACAAATACAAGATGCTTCATCATCCACAGCTCCCGGTCCTTCCTAAAACACACATACTGGTTGGGCGCGTTGGCTCACGCCTGTCATCCCAGCACTTTGGGAGGCCGGGGCGGGTGGATCACCTGAGGTCAGGAGATCGAGACCAGCTTGCCTAACACGGTGAAACCCCGTCTCTACTAAAAATATAAAAATTAGCTGGGTGTGGTGGTGCATGTCGGTAATCCCAGCTACTCAGGAGGCTGAGGCAGGAGAATCGCTTGAACCCAGGAGGTGGAGGTTGCAGTGAGCCGAGATCGCGCCACCGTGCTCCAGCCTCAGCAACTCTGTCTCAAAAAGCAAGGCCAGGCCTGGTGGCTCACTCCTGTCATCCCAGCACTTTGGAAGGCCGGGGCAGGTGGATGACCTGAGGTCAGGAGTTAGAGACCAGCCTGTCTAACAGGGTGAAACCCCGTCTCTACTAAAAATACAAAAATTAGCTGGGTGTGGTGGTGCATGTCGGTAATCCCAGCTACTCGGGAGGCTGAGGCAGGAGAATCGCTTGAATCCGGGAGGTGGAGGTTGCAGTGAGCTGAGATCAGCCTCAGCAACTCTGTCTCAAAAAGCAAGGCCAGGCCTGGTGGCTCACTCCTGTCATCCCAGCACTTTGGAAGGCCGGGGCGGGTGGATCACCTGAGGTCAGGAGTTAGAGACCAGCCTGGCCAACAGGGTGAAACCCTGTTTCTACTAAAATTACAAAAATTAGCAGGTGTGCTGGTACACACCTGTGATCCCAGCTACGTGGGAGGCTGAGGCAGGAGAATCACTCGAACCTGGTGGGTGGAGGTTGCAGTGAGCTGAGATTGCATCACTCACTGCACTCCAGCCTGAGCAACAGAACCAGACTCCATCTCAAAAAAAAAAAAAAAAAAAAAGAAAAAGAAAAAAAAGAAAAAAGGAAAAAGAAAAAAAAATTAGCTGGGTGCAGTGGCGCACACCTGTAATCCCAGCACTTTGGGAGGCCAGGAGGATGGAGCACCTCAGGTCAGGAGTTCGAGACCAGCCTGGCTAACACGGTGAAACCCCGTCTCTACTAAAAAATACAAAAAATTAACCAGGCGAGGTGGCGGGCGCCTGTAGTCCCAGCTACTCGGGAGGCTGAGGCAGGAGAATGGCGTGAACCCGGGAGGCGGAGGTTGCAATGAGTCGAGATCGCGCCACTGCACTCCAGCCTGGGCGACAGAGCGAGACTCCGTCTCAAAAAAAAAAAAAAGAGTTAGAAAATATCAGGGCCATATGCTGACATCCTGACTCATTTGACAACACTCAACAGGCTGCCCGGTGGACCATGCCCCGTGACAGACATGTTCTCCTCTGCGTGGGTTTCCGTGTCACTTTTCTGTGAAACAGATCACCTGCTTTCTTCCATTACCACCAAACTCTAGGCCATGAGACCTCAAATGATTGCCCTCGACAGGGTCTCACAGTTCTTCTCTGGGTAGCCACCTCCAAGGATAAATTTCCATTATTATTATTATTTTTTTTTTGCTGGGATTTCAGAAAAATTCGTTACTGGCTGGGGACAGTAACCCCATCACTTTGGGAGGTCAAGGTAGGGAGATCGCTTGAGACCAGGAGTTCAAGACCAGCCTGGGCAACATAGCAAGACCCCAAGTCTACAAAAATGTTTTAAAAATTAGCCTGGCATGGTGGCACACGCCTGTAATCCCAGCTACTTGGGAGGTTGAGGCAGGAGAATCGCTTGAACCCGGGAGGTGGAGGTTGCAGTCAGCCGAGATCACACCATTGCAGTCCGGCCTGGGTGACAAGAGTGAGACTCTGTCTCAAAAAAAAGAATAAATAAAATAAAATAAAAGCTTAGAATACTGGCCTGCAGCTCCATCCATGCTGCTGTAAAGGACATGATTTCATCCTTTTTCATGGCTGCGTAGTATTCCACGGCCACTCAGTATCACCGTTTCTTTGTTCAATCCACCATTGATGGGCACCTCGCTTGGTTCCATCTCTTTGCTATTCTAAATGCTGCTGGGGTGAACATTACTGTGCATGCATCTTTATGGTAGAACAATGTATATTCTTTTGAATATACACCCAGTAATGGGATTGCTGGGTCGAAGGGCTGCTCTCTTAAGTTCTTTTATTTTCTTTCGTTTTTGAGACACAGTCTCACTCTGTCGCCCACGCTGGAATGCAGTGGCGCAATCTCAGCTCACCGCAACCCCTGCCTCCCTGGTTCAAGTGATTCTCCCGCCTACGCCTCCCCAGTAGCTGGGATGACAGGCACCCACCACCATCCCTGGCTAATTTTTTGTATTTTTAGTAGAGACGGGGTTTCACCATGTTGACCAGGATGGTCTTGAACTCCTGACCTCAAGTGATCCACCTGCCTCGACCTCCCAAAGTGGCTGGGATGACAGGAGTGAGCCATCGCGCCCGGCCTCTTTGAGAAATCTCCAAACTGCTTTCCACAGGGTCTGAGCTAATTGCATTCCCACCAGTAGCATATAAATGTTCCCTTTTCCTTATGTCTTTGCTAACATCTGTCATTTTTTGACTTTTTAATAGTAGCCACTTTGGTATGAGATGGTATCTCACTGTGGTTTTTGTTGGCAGTTGGGTCCATTTTATGTATCTCTATACGTATATATTTATTTATGTAACTTTTTCAGATGAAGTCTCACTCTGCCACCCAGGCTGGAGTGCAGCGGCGCCATCTCGGTTCACTGCAACCTCTGCCTCCTGGGTTCAAGCAATTCTCCTGCCTCAGCCGCCTGAGTAGCTGGGATTACAGGCACCTGCCACTACACCTGGCTAGTTTTTGTATTAATAGAGACAGGGTTTCACCGTGTTGGCCAGGCTGGTCTCCAACTCCTAACCTCAGGTGATCTACCTGCCTCGGCCTCCCAAAGTGCTGGGATGACAGGCGTGAGCCACCGTGCCCGGTCTATTATGTAATTCTTACACTTTTGTGTCCTCACAGTTTAGCTGGGACTTGTGTACGTGAGAACATACAATATTTGGTTTTCCATGGCTGAGTTAGCTCTTCGGAAGATGGTGCCAATTCTGCACACTGTTCTTTCTATACTTCTTTGGAGAGCCTAGCGGGGTCCAGCCCTCATTGCCCACAGCAGAAACTTCTTCACGAACCCACTCTTTACGGTGGCTCGTTCTGTCTGGTGTCTTTTCCCCACTCCCCCACTGAAACTCCCAGGACCACTTTCCACATAAACTAATGGCATGGGGACAATCACAAATTCAAAAATAAATAAATAAACAAACAAATAAATAAATAAATAAAATAAAAAAATTGGGCCCGGCGTGGTGGTTCACGCCTGTCATCCCAGCACGTTGGGAGGCCGAGGCAGGTGGATCATGAGGTCAGGAGTTCAAGACCAGTCTGACCAAGATGGTGAAACTCCGTCTCTACTAAAAATACAAAAAAAAAAAAAAAAAATTAGCCGGGCGTGGTGGCTCGGGCCTGTAATCTCAGCTCCTTAGGAGGCTGAGGCAGAGAATGGCATGAACCCGGGAGGCGGAGGTTGCAGTGAGCCGAGATGGCACCACTGCACTCCAGCCTGGGTGACAGAGCGAGACTCCATTTCAAAAAAACAAATAAATAAAATAAGATTATTAAAAGTGCTGGCCTAGGTTGGGTGTGGTGGTTCACATCTGTTACCCTAGCACTTTGGGAGGCTGAGGTGGGAAGATCGCTTGACCCAGGAGTTTTAGACCAGCATAGGCAATATAGCAAGATCCCATCTCTACAAAAATATGAAAATTAGCTGTGTGTGAGGATGTGCACCTGTAGTCCTTTTACATATATAAATATATTTATATATTTATAATATAATTAATATAATGTAATATATATTAATGTCAATATATTATATTAATTATATAGTATATTATATAATTAACATATAAATATATTAATATATAAATATATTATATAATTAATATATGAATATATTAATATATAAATTTGTTATATGATTAATATATTCATATATTAATATATAAATATGTTATATAATTAATATAAATATATAAATATATAAGTATGTTATATAATTAATATATAAATATATTAATTTATAAATATATATTTTATAGATGCATGGTGCAACTCGCAGCAAGTTTATATATAAATATATATTATATTACTATATATTAATATTATAAATAATATTATATTAATATATATTAATTTATAAATATATAGTATATTAATATATTAATATATAATTGCTATAATGTATTATATTATAGTTATATATTTATATATTATATGAGAAATATAGATAATAAATATATATTTTTATATATTATATATTTACATATATTATATATTTATATATTATATATTACTATATAATATGTAATATATAATAATATAACATATTAATATAATATATTATACATTTATATATTATATATAAATGTATAATATATGTAAATATATTATATAAATATATATTTATTATCTATATTTCTCATATAATATATAAATATATAACTATAACATATTATTATTATATATTACATATTATATATAATATATAAATATATTTATATATTATATGTAATATATTATATATAATAAATATTAATATATTTATATATTATATAAAAATTTATATTTATATAATATATAATATATGGTACATAAAAATATTAATATATAAATATATGTTATTATATAAATATATATTATAATATATTATATTATGTTGATATATATGAATATAATAATACGTATTAATATAATATAATATATTATATTATATTAACATGTAAATATATTATATTAATATATTATATCATATTAACATATAGGTATATATTATATTAATATGATACATTATAGCATATTAATATATAAATATATATAATATAGCATATATATATATTTTATTAATATATAAATATATATCATATTAATATATATAAACTTGCCGCGAGTTGCACCATGCATCTGAAGTGAGGGCCAGATATTTGCTTCTAAGCTGCGTCTTCCCTTCACATATTTCTTCTCATTTTTCTTTCCCACTTCCCAGCTGGCCGACCCCCTGGTTCCATTTCAGTTCCTCCCACCACCCCGATTTCGTCTGTTACCCCTCGGATGGTAAGTATCCTGCCTGACAGGCTCCCTGTGGACATACGGCCCCATCTCTCTCTGTTCTTTTTTTTTGTTTTTTTTTCTCACTCTGTCCCCCAGGCTGGAGTGCAGTGGTGTGATCTCGGCTCACTGCAACCTCCGCCTCCCGGGTTCAAGTGATTCTCCCGCCCCAGCCTCCCCAGTAGCTGGGGTAACAGGTGCACGCCACCACGCCTGGCTAATTTTTTTATTTTTTTATTTTTAGTAGAGATGGGGTTTCACTATGTTGGCCAGGCTGGTCTCGAACTCCTGACCTCGTGATCCACCCGCCTCGGGCTCCCAAAGTGTTGGGATGACAGGTGTGAACCACCGTGCCCGGCCCCCATCTCTGTTTACCTGGCCCAGTCCCCTAGTGAGAAACGACAGGGCTGAGGTCAATGTGATTGTCCTAGACAGAGCTTTGGATATTGTTCGCAATTCAAGTCATAGACTTTGCTTGAATGTTTTTTTCTATTAGAGCATTTTTCGTATTTTATGAAAATGATCTTTTACATGTTTTCTTACTGTATGTTTTTTGAACAAAAAGGGCGTGTTTTACTCAGCTTTCTGATCCAGGGACATAGATCTTAAAAGGCATTTATTAAATAATAGGTTATCATAATGTAATGAAAATCTAATATATATGTATATATGATACATATTATATATAATTTTATTATATATAAAACATAATTTTATTATATATGAAAACATATATAATTGTATTATATATAATTTTATATATAATTGTATTATATATAATTTTATTTTATATAATTTTATTTTTTATATATGTATACTTTTATTTTTCGAGACGGCGTCTCACTCTGTCACCCAGGCTGGAGTACAACGGCATGGTCTCGGCTCACTACAACCTCCACCTCTCAGGTTCAAGAGATTCTCCTGCCTCAGCCTCCCGAGGAGCTGGGACTACAGGTGCCCGCCACCACGCCCGGCTAATTGTTTTGTATTTTTAGTACAGAGGGGGTTTCACTATGTTGGCCGGGCTGGTCTTGAACTCCTCACCTCATGATCCACCCACCTCAGCCTCCCAAAGTGCTGGGATTTACAGACATGAGCTACCGCGCCCGGCCACATATTATATATTATATATTTATTTTATTTTATTTTTTTATTATACTTTAAGTTCTGGGGTACATGTGCAGAACGTGCCGGTTTGTTCCATAGGTATACACCTGCCATGGTGGTTTGCTGCACCCATCAACCAACTACCTACATTAGGTATTTCTCTTAATGCTACCCCTCCCCTAGACCCCTACCCTGCTTAAATGTAAAAAAAAAAAAAAACGCTGGGCGTGGTGGCTCACACTTGTAATCCTAGCACTTTGGGAGGCCGAGGCAGGCGGATCACTTGTGGTCAGGAGTTCAAAACCAGCCTGGCCAACATGGTGAAACTTCATCTCTACTAAAAATACAAAAAAAAAAAAAATTAGGCAGGCATGGTGGCTCAAGCCTGTCATCCCCAGCACTCTGGGAGGCCGAGGTGGGCGGATCACCTGAGGTCAGGAGTTCGAGACCAGCCTGGCCAACATGGTGAAACTGCATGTCTGCTTAAAATATATATATGTGTGTGTGTGTGTGTGTGTGTATATGTGTGTAGATATGTATATGTGTATATATGTGTGTATATGTATATATGTATGTGTATATGTGTGTATATGTATATGTATATATGTATGTGTATATGTGTATGTTTATATGTGTATATACGTATATATGTGTGTATGTGTTTATATGTGTATGTGTATATGTGCATATACATATAAGTGTGTATATATGTGTATATACATATATGTGTATATATGTATATGTGTGTATATGTATAGGTGTATATATGTATATGTGTATACATATGTATGTACGTATATATGTGTATATGTATATATGTATATGTATGTATATATGTATATATGTGTATATATGTGTATAAATGTATATATACATATTTGTACATATGTGTGTATATGTGTATATATGTATATACGTGTATATGTATATATGTGTGCACATATACATGTATACATATACATAAATGTAAAAAGAAACAAAAAAAACAAAAAAAAACGCTGGGCGTGGTGGCTCACACCTGTAATCCTAGCACTTTGGGAGGCCGAGGCAGGTGGATCACTTGCGGTCAGGAGTTCAAAACCAGCCTGGCCAACATGGTGAAACTTCATCTCTACTAAAAATACCAAAAAAAAAAAAAAAATTAGGCAGGCATGGTGGCTCACGCCTGCCATCCCAGCACTTTGAGAGACTGAGGTGGGCCGATCACCTGAGATCGTGAGTTCGAGACCAGCGTGGCCGACATGGAGAAACCCCGTCTGTTCTAACAATACAAAACTTAGCCAGGCGTGGTGGTGCATGCCTGTAATCCCAGCTACTCCAGAGGCTGAGGCAGGAGAACTGCTTGAGCCCAGGAGGCAGGGGATACAGTGGGGCAAGATCGCGCCATTGCACTCCAGCCTGGGCAACAAGAGCGAAACTCCATCTCAAAAAAAAAAAAAGAAAAAAAAAAACCCAGCGTAGCCCCACTGCAGGGCAGGCGTTTAATGAAAACACAACCGTGTGTTCAGAAAGGCAGCCCAAGCAGGCAACGTGGTAATGAGGAACAGATGCCCAGCCACGACCCCAACCGTTTCTCTGATTGTTCAGAAATGGAATGTACAAAGGCACTTTGTAAGTTGCTTCATAAGGACTTAATTTCGCTCGGCAATAACAGGGCCATTAAATCTGCTTAGAGTTGGGATTACAAGAAAAGAAGAATGGTGGTTTCGGGGTGTGTGTGTGTGTGTGTGTGTGGGTTTCTTTTTATTATTATTATTAAATTTTTTCCCTAACCCTTTTCCCTCAAAGACCATCAAAGAGAGAAAGAGCAGAAAGCAGTTCCATGGCAGATCCTGTCCACTTCACTCTGAACAACTGAAAATACCTCTTCACAGTGAGACAGGATGAGGTGCACGTTCAAATATAAGATCTGAGGGGGCCGGGCACGGTGGCTCATGCTTGTCATCCCAGCACTTTGGGAGGCCGAGGCGGGCGGATCATGAGGTCAGGAGATCGAGACCATCCTGGCTAACACGGTGAAACCCCGTCTCTACTAAAAAATACAAAAAACTAGCCGGGCGAGGTGGCGGCGCCTGTAGTCCCAGCTACTCGGGAGGCTGAGGCAGGAGAATGGCGTGAACCCGGGAGACGGAGCTTGCAGTGAGCTGAGATTGTGCCACTGCACTCCAGCCCGGGGAACAGAGCGAGACTCCGTCTCCACAAAACAAAACATCTGAGGGTAGCTCACTAAGTCTGTCTTGCAGAGAACAAGGCTCGGAGGATGGCAACAAAACCCTATCCCAGGTGTCTGTGACCTTTGGGAGCCTTTTGGGACAATTAGCATCTCCGAGATTTCCGCTTCCCCGTTCCTCATCTGAACTTGAGATTGGGTCTTTTGGGACAGGACTTTTATTTTTATTTGTTTATTTATTTATTTTTGAGATGAACGTTCACTCTTGTTGCCCAGGCTGGAGTGCAGCGGTGCGATCTCGGCTCACCACAACCTCCGCCTCCCGGGTTCAAGTGAGTCTCAGGCCTCAGCCTCCTGAGTACCTGGGACTACAGGCTCCTACCACCATGCCTGGCTAATTTTTGTATTTTTAGTACAGACGGAGTTTCACCACGTTGGCCAGGATGGTCTCGAACTCCTGACCTCAGGAGATCTGCCCGCCTCAGCCTCCCAAAGTGCTGGGATGACAGGCGTGAGCCACCGCGCCCGGCCCTAAGTGTCTTATACATTAAAATTAATTCATTTTCAGAGGCATAGCTTGCAATACAGTTCCTCTTTTTTTTTTTTTTTGTTTGAGATGGAGCCTCACTCTGTCGCCCAGGCTGGAGCGCAGTGGCGCGATCTCGGCTCACTGCAACCTCGGCCTCCTGGGTTCCCGCCATTCTCCTGCCTCAGCCTCGCAAGTAGCTGGGACTACAGGTGCCGCCACCACGCCTGGCTAATGTTTTGTATTTTTAGTAGAGACGAGGTTTCACCGTGTTAGCCAGGATGGTCTCGATCTCCTGACCTCGTGATCCTCCTGTCTCGGCCTCCCAACGTGCTGGGCTGACAGGCGTGAGCCACCGCGCCCGGCTGACTCTGTGCGTTTTCACCTGCTCCCATGTTGCAGTCACTGAGGACAGTGGAACTCCAGGCAGGTGAGATTCTTTGCGGCTTAGGTGACCCCCGGGCAAACGCTTTGACCATGTGCAGGGTCTGACGTTGGTACAATGTGATTTAGGTGGAACGCAGACCCTCCTGGGGCAAGGGCCATCGCGAATACCCAGGGCCTGAGCCACCATGGCAGGAGAGGGGCCCCAGGAGCCCCTAGTGAGTCTCCCTCACGCGGTCAAAGCGAGGGAATGTGGAACCAAAGCAGGAGGTCCACCTGCCCCGCTGCGTGTCTCCCAGTGACTGGGGCGAGGACTGCGAGGGACAGGATCGAGGCTGCCCCTGGGGGAGTGGGAGGGAGCCTGTCAAGGGTCCCCCAGAAGCAGAGACATGGGCGCTGCCTGTGTCCGTGCCTGACTTGCTGCACACCGACAGGGACTCAGGATCCAACGAAGGGAAGATGTGGCCTTGTTTTCCTCTTGGAGCAACCCCAGGTTGGAGGAAATGGTGAGCTGGCTCCAAGGACGTACTGAGGTAGGCCAGGTAGGGTGGAACCCCCCGGTGCCAACCAGTACTATCAGAATTCTCCTGCGGCCTGAGGATGCCAAGCACTAGGAGGAACCACAGCGGTGCCACCTGCTAACCTGGGTGTTTTGTTTTATTGAGAGCAAATTCATATGACAATTATACAATAAGGCCAGGTGCGGTGCCTCACACCTGTCATCCCAGCACTTTGGGAGGCCGAGGCGGGCAGATGACTTGAGGTCAGAAGTTTGAGACCAGCCTGGCCAACATGGTGAAACCCCGTCTCTACTAAAATTGCAACAATTAGCCAGAAATCACTTGGACCCGGGAGGCGGAGGTGGCAGTGAGCCAAGACCGCGCCACTGCACTCCAGCCTGGGCAACAGAGTGAGACTCCGTCTCACAAAAACAGAAACATTATCTACTTGACTGACACTTTTTTATTTTTATGTATTTTTTGAGATGGACTTTCACTCTTGTTGCCGAGGCTGGAGTGCAATGGCGCGATCTTGGCTCACGTCAACCTCCGCCTCCTGGGTTCAAACAATTCTCCTGCCTCAGCCTCCCGAGTAGCTGGGATGACAGGCACCTGCCACCACGCCCGGCTAATTTTGTATTTTTGGTAGAGACGGGGTTTCTCCATGTTGGTCAGGCTGGTCTCGAACTCCCGACCTCAGGTGATCCTCCCAAACTGGCCCTTCTCCTCTGTGTCTGTGTCTCCTCTTCTGTCTCTTAGAAGGACAGTGGTCACTGGACTCAGAGTCCACCCTAATCCAACATGACCTCACCATAACTTGATGAAAACAGCAAAGACCGTATTTCCAAAGAAGGTGACGTTCACAGATCCTGCGAGGATGTGAATTTTGAAGAGGACGCCGTTCCATCCCCTGCAAGAGTGTCTCGTGCTGTCTACAAATACAAAGATCCACCTCGGCCTCCCAAAGTGCTGGGATTACAGGCGTGAGCCACCGTGCCCGGGCCACTTATGACTTTCCTTTGTCTGTGTTTTGAGTCTAGCGATCCTGGCAGGTGCAAAAGGATGATTCTACAGCACCGTTTCCTGGAAAGAGGCGGATGTGGGGTTGAGGGCTGCTGGTTCAGCTCCTCCCTGCTTCCTGGACTCACATTCTAGGCTCGAGAGAAGCAGTCTTGCTTAGGAGGCCGCTGCCCAGGGCTGGGAGAAGATAAATCTCAATTGTATCTGTTTGAACTGTGGCTCCCGAAACACACCTTCATGTCCTTATCCCCAGAACCAGTGAATGGGATCTTATTTGAAAGCAGGGTCTTGGGAGATGTAGTTAAGGGAAGGATATTGAGATGAGATCATGCTTAGCTATTCATAGTGACTGTAAATTCAATGAAAAATATTCTTCTAAGGGACAGAAGAGGAGATAAAGACACAGAGGAGATGGCCACATGGAGACGGAGGCAGAGAGTGATGTGGCCACAAGCCCAGGGATACCTGGAACTCCCAGAGGCTGGGAGAGGCAGGAAGGATCCTCCCCTAGAGCCTCCAGAAGGAACTGGATATAATCATAGCGCACTGAACTGTAGCCTTTGAAGATATAGGTCCACATCCTGAACCCCAGAATATGACAGGAGACCTCACTTGGAAATGGCGGCTTTGACATTTGAATCATCTCCCCTGCTAAGGCCGATGCAATTAAGTGAAGGATCTTAAAATAAAATTATCTTGGATTTAGGGTGGGTCTTAAATCTAGTTCTGCGAAGCGACGAAAGAGGAGACACAGACACAGAGGAGAAGGCCACGTAGAGATGGAAGCAGAGACTGGAGTGATGCGGCCACAAGCCCAGGGATGCCTGGAGCCCCCAGGAGCTGGGAGAGGCAGGAAGGAGCCTCCCCTGGAGTCTCCGAAAGGAGCACAGCCCTGAGATACCTTGATCCCAGACTCCTGGTCTCTGGGACTTGGAGGGGACAACAATACGTTCTTCTCTTGGACTATGAACTCCTTGGTACCCTCTCACAACTTTCTCTTCTCCTCAACCTCTCAACCGAGGAGGCTCCCAAGGATCGGTCCTTTTCCTCCTCTCAATCAAGAAGGCTCCCAAGGATCATTCTTTTCTCCTCCTCTCAACCAAGAAGGCTCCCAAGGATCATTCCTTTCTCCTCCTGTCAACCGAGAAGGCTCCCAAGGATCATTCCTTTCTCCTCCTGTCAACCGAGAAGGCTCCCAAGGATTGGTCCTTTCTCCTCCTCTCAACTGAAAAGGTTCCCAAGGATCATTCCTTTCTCCTCCTCTCAACCGAGAAGGCTCCCAAGGATCAGTCCATTCTCCTCCTCTGTTTTCCACCTGCAGTTAGTATTATTATTCATCCTCTTCGATGTAAGTATGTGCTGGTGATACTGTTACAGGAAAAGGTGTCCCGTTCCAGACCCCCAGAGAGGGAGGACGCCTGGAGCCCCCAGGAGGGAATTTATGCTAAACGAGGAGTGGATGATTGATGCCTCCTTTTTTGAGACCATACAGGGTAATTTCCTGACGTTGCCATCACATTTGTAAACTGTCATGGCACTGGTAGGAGTGTAGCACCGAGGACAACCAGAGATCACTCTCATGGCCATCTTGGTTTTGGTGGGTTTCTTTTGGCTTCTTTACTGCAACCTGTTTCATCAGCAAGGTCTTTATGACCTGTGTCTTGTGCCATCCTCTCCTCTCTCATCCTGCCACTTAGGATCCCTTAACCATCTGGAGATACAGCCCAGGACATCTCAGCTTCCTTTTACCCAGCCCCTATTCAAGCAGGAGTTGCTGTGGTTCCACTGCCTCTGACAATATCTGAAGGCTGGGGTTCATCTTGGGGACACACCCAGAGTACGATGGCTGGGCTGGGGAACCCGTGTTTCTCAACCTTATGAGGCCAAACCCTTTCCAAAATGGTGGTCGAGACGGACATTTCTCCCTACAATGTTGAGGAAAGCCAATCTCTGGCACCTACGGCAATGTCTGCAAAGGTCAGAATTCTTCATTTTTAACATTTTTGCCAATCATATTGTTATGGGCAGGTCTTGGTTCTCAGAGCTCCCAGGATGGGGGTGGGCCACTCCCAAGATGGCGGTGGGCCACGCCCAAGATGGCGGTGGGCCACGCCCAAGATGGCAGCGGGCCACACCCAAGATGGGGGCAGGCCACACCCAAGATGGTGGCAAACCTTTAGTTCTCTGACCTGGGGTTCTTGGCCTCATGGATTCCAAGGAATGGAACCTTGGGCCATGGGGTGAGTGTTATAGCTCTATTAGAAGCCGTGGGTCATGGAAGAGAACTGTGGAACCCAGTAACAAGTGTTCAGCTCCATTAGGACGAACCCAGGCACTTAGCCACTCCGGAACAATGATTGGGAACGGCAGTGGGTGCCTTGCTGGATGAGAAGTGCAGCGGACACCCTGCCTGATCCAGAGGGATGGAAATCAAAGGTGGGTCTGCAATGGCGGGGTTCCTCCATGGTGGACGGCAAGTGAAAGCTCAGCTTGGAGCCGGAACAAAGACGGAGCAGAAGAGTGTGCAGTTGCAAGGTTTAATAGCGTGAAAACAGAGCTCCCATGCAATGGGAGGGGACCCAAAGGGGATTGCCACTGCGGGCTCAAATGCCTGGGTTTCTATCCCGATCATTGTCCCTCCCGCTGTGCTCTCAGGCAATAGATGATTTGACTATTTCTTTACCTCCTGCTTTTAGCCTAATTTGTGTTTTAGCGAGTTCCCTCTTTACTACCTGATTGCTTGGGTGTAAGCTGAGTTACAGGCCCCATGTTTAAAGGTGGGTGCGGTCACCTTCCCCAGCTAGGCCTAGGAATTCTGAGTCGGCCTAGGAAATCCAGCTGGTCCTGTCTCTCAATATTAGTGTGAAAAGCATGTCTCCCAGCAGTCTTGATTTGCCCATCAAGTAACATGTCTAAAAATGTTTGCAGTAGCCCTGTCCTAAAATACCCCATAGAAAGATTCCTATTTCCATTTCCTGTTTCCACAAAGAAATAATCTAATGCCCATAGGCAGAAGGACGCATCCATAAGTCGTGGAATATTCACCCGCTGGGATATTACGGAGTCACCAAAATGAAGAGACAGCAGAAAATGCGTACGGATGAATCTTTGAAATGACGTTTTGAGTGGGAAACGGTGGTCTCGAAAAATTACACGGAGCATGATATACACTTTTCATAAAGTTAGAGACAATTAAAATAGAGAAATGCAATAAAGTGATGTAACAAAGGAAATTCAGAAAATGAAGGATATCCGAGTCCACACAGAGTGGGGAGTGGCGCAGAGGGCTAGATGGGGTGGGAGACGCGATGGCTTTCTGTTATGCTTCATGTCTGTGTATGTATTAGTGACAGTTGGACAGATTGTATTAGAGTGTTAAAAGTGACCTCTACCTAACCCCCCTGAAAAAAACCAACTGTAAAATTGTACTGGGCTATGAAGAATACCTAACTAACATCTTATATATATGTAACCATTAAGATAAGAGTGAAGGCAAAAATTAAGGCTGAAGAGCGGAGAGTCCTAACTGCAGAGCCTGGGAGGACAAATTAAAATAAGAACAACTATACACAAAAATGCCCTCATTTGGGGGTTACCTGCTTTGTTGGGAGAAATAATATTTTCCTTTGATTCTGTCTTCATACAACCCGCTTTCTGCTATTCCCATTAAAGGTGCCCACAACCACACCTCTAGGTGTTTGCAAGTATTGATCCCTCTCCACAAACTCTCCGAAATCTCCCTGGCAAACTCCTATGCAGTCTGCAAAACCCCATTTGCCTGATCCCTCATGCCTCTCATTGGTCACCTTTGCGGGAATAAGACTGAGCTCTCTCTCTTGTGTTTTTGGTTTTGTTTGTTTGTTTGTTTGTGTTTTTGTTTGGGGGATGGAATTTTGCTCTTGTTTCCCAGGCTGGAGTGCAGTTGCATGATCTCAGCTCACTGCAACCTCCACCTCCTGGGTTCCAGCGATTTTCCTGCCGCAGCCTCCAGAGTAGCTGGGATTACAGGCACCCGCCACCGCGCCCTGCTCATTTTTGTATTTTTAGTGTAGACGGGGTTTCATCACGTTCACCAGGCTGGTCTCGAACTCCTGACCTCGGGTGATCCGCCCACCTCGGCCTCCCAAAGTGCTGGGATTACAAGCGTGAGCCACTGGGCCCGGCAGCCTTTTATAAAGGCCCTCACCCCATTTATGAGGGCTTCCCCTCATAACCTGTTCACCTCTCCAAAAGCCTCAGATCCTAACATTATCCTCTTAAGGATGAAGGTTCAACATAGAAATTTGGGGGAGACTCAAATATTTAGACCACAGTGAAAACTTCAGTCCACCCTCATCTTACCTTGTGCTTTTTTTTTTTGAGATGGAGTCTCGCTCTGTCACCCAGTCTGGAGTGCAGTGGCGCGATCTCAGCTCACTGCAACCTCCGCCTCCTGGGTTCAAGCGATTCTCCTGCCTCAGCCTCCCGAGCAGCTGGGACTACAGGCCACACACCCAGCTAATTTTTTATATTTATATTTATATTTATTATATTTATTTTATATTTTATATTAAAAATATATATTATATTATATTTATTTTATATTTATATTTATTATATTTATTATATTATATTTATTTATATTTTATATTTATATTTATAACCCAGACTGTCTGGGGAGGTCCCTGAGTGCCCTGTCTTCTATTCCTCTCTGGGACTCTGTTCTGTTCTCTGCTACACCTTTGCTAGATGAATTTTTGCAAAAATAAATTTTTCCTGGAGTTCACAAAATTCTCTGTCTTGACCACCTGCCGTACTGTGGTTTGGGACTATTGATATGTCCTTTCTTTTTTATCTTCTTTTTTTTTTTGAGACAGAGTTTCACTCTTGTTGCCCAGGCTGGAGTGCAGTGGTGCAATCTCGGCTCCCTGCAACCTCTGCCTCCCGGGTTCAAGCGATTCTTCTGCCTCAGCCTCCTGAGTAGCTGGGATGACAGGCACCCGCCACCACGTCGGGCTAATTTTGTGTTTTTAGTAGAGATGGGGTTTCTCCATGTTGGCCAGGCTGGTCTCGAACTCCTGACCTCATGATCGGCCCGCCTCGGCCTCCCAAAGTGTTGGGATGACAGGTGTGAGCCACCGCGCCCGGCTGGTATCTCCTTTCTGTATCTGTCCCATGTTGGATCCGTCCAGTAGGGACAGGAGATTTCAGAAGTGAAATCATTCATTCTTCCTCACAACCTGCCACTCAGAACTTTGGACATAGTAGGACCTCAGTAAACAGCTTCTAACACATTGATGGGCGTCTGCTCTGAGGCCTCACCCTGGTTCTCCAAGGCATAAGCACACAAATATTTGTTTTCCCCTCATTGAGCAGAACACGATATAAACTATATCGTGAAGGATATCAAAGTCCGCACAGAGTCACCTTGGGTGGTGGGGAGTGGCGCACGGGGCTGGATGGGGTAGGAGAGGCAATGGATTTCTGTCATGCTTGATAAGTCCAAAGGTATTATTATGATTATTATTTTTTCCTGTTGAGGCTTACTTTACTTAACAAGTTAACATTTATCCGGAAAAAATGGTTTCAAACCGTACCTGGAATCAATGCTCTGGGGATTGAACAAAACCTTTGGTGATGCGGAATGCTGAGACGTCACCACCACACACAATGTCCATGGGACGAACCTGCATAAGGAAGGAGACCGATACTACTCCTGCTGCCCTCCTCCCCCCGACCTTGCCTAGTTCACGAGACAGGAGGAAAGAGAGAAAGCGAAAAGTTAGAAAGAAACAAAAGTAAGATAAATAGCCAGACAACCTTGGCACCACCACGCGGCCCTAGGAGTTAAAAAAAAAAAGTGATAATAATAACAACATCAACCACTGGCCTAAACTGCTTGTGTTATCTGTAAATCCCAGACGCTGTATGAAAAAAGCACTGTAAAACTTTTTGTTCTGTTAGTTGACACAGGTAGCCCCCCAGTCACGTTTCCCACGCTTGCTTGATTTATCACGACCTTTTCACGTGGACCCCTTAGAGTTGCAAGCTTTTAAAAAGGCCAAGAATTTCTTTTTCGGGGAGCTCGGCTCTTAAGACGCGTCTTAAGACGTGTCTGCCGACGCTCCCGGCCGAATAAAAAATCTCTTCCTTCTTTCATCCGGTGTCTGAGGAGATTTGTCTGTGGCTCGTCCTGCTACCTATACAAATTAAAATTAAAATGTAAAAAAATCCAAAGGAAAGGAGTGATTGTCCTTGACTGCATAGAGCAGCCGCTCCTGAGTCCAACCAGCGTTAAAATACTCACAAAAAAGAAAGGCCGGGTGCGGTGGCTCACACCTGTAATCCCAGCAATTTGGGAGGCCGAGGTGGGTGGATCATTTGAGGTCAGGAGTTCGAGACCAGCCTGGCCAACAGGCCGAAACCCCATCTCTACTACAAATACAAAAATTAGCCGGACGTGGTGTCAGGTGCCTGTCATCCCAGCCACTTGGGAGGCTGAGGCAGGAGAATCACTTGAACTGGGAAAGCGGAGGTTGCCGTGAGCTGAGATTGCGCCATTGCACTCCAGGCGGGGGAGCACAGCAAGACTCTGTCTCAAAAATAAAATAAATAAAATAAAATAAAATAAAACAAAACAATAGTAAAATAAAATAAAATAAAATAACAAAAAAAACAATCACAAACAAAAAAAACCCCATCCTATGTGGACCATAATTCCTATGGAGTTTGTGTGTGTGTGTGTGTTTTGAAGAAGAAAAGCAGGGTCTTGCTCTGTTGTCCAGGCTGCAGTGCACCAGCCTTATCATAGCTCCCTACAGCCTCAACCTCCTGGGCTCCAGCGATCCTCCTCCCTCAGCCTCCTGAGTACCTGGAACCACAGGCACTTACTACCATGCCCAGCTCTTTTTTCATTATTATTATTATTTTTTTTTGTAGAGACGGGGACTCACTGTGTTGCCTAGGCTGGCCGTGAGCGTACAGTCTCAAGCAATCCTCCTGCCTCAAGCCATACGGAAGACGAGCCAAGTGTCAGCCTTATTTCTTGGTGACGAGAAGTGACAACCGGCTCGATTTCACCCTGAAATAATTTGTCAGCAGTCATTTGGTACCACCAACTCCTAGGGAAAGCGACCTATTTGTCAGAGTTTTCCCAGACGTGGTCGGGTGCGGTGGCTCACGCCTGTCATCCCAGCACTTTGGGAGGCCGAGGCGGGAGGATCACCTGAGGTCAGGGGTTCGAGACCAGCCTGGCCAACGTGGTGAAACCCCGTCTCTACTAAAAATACAAACACTAGCCAGGCGTGGTGGCGGGCGCCTGTAATCCCAGCTACTCGGGAGGCTGAGGCAGGAGAATTGGTTGAACCCTGGAGGCGGAGGTTGCAGTGAGCCGAGATGGTGCCACTGTACTCCAGCCTGGGCGACAGAGAAAGACTGTCTAAAAAAAAAAAAAAAGAATTAGCCGGTCCAAGTGTGGTGGCTCACACCCGTAATCCCCACACTTTGGGAGGCCGAGACAGGCAGATCGCCTGAGGTCAGGAGTTCGAGACTAGCCTGGCCAACATGGCGAAACCCCATCTCTACTAAAACTATAAAAATTAACCGGGTACAGTAGAATACACCTGTAATCCCAGCTACTCGGGAGGCTGAGGCAGGAGAATCGCTTGAACCCTGGAGGTGGAGGTTGCAGTGAGCTGAGATCGCATCACCACACTCCAGCCTGGGCGACAGAGTGAAACTCCGTCTGAAAAACCAAGGACAAACTAAAACAGCGAAAGTTTCCCAAACTCCTTTTTTACCCACGTGATTCTGGATCATCGGGTAATTCTCCAGTTATCTCGGGCCAGAGAATGTCAAATCGTTTCCACCCTTTCTCTTCTGGCCTTTGGGACGTTGAGATTACCCAACAAGGTCTCCAGCAGTAGAAAAATGAATATCAGGGCCCCCCAGAAACAGCTTAGACTCTTAATTGTGCCAAAGTAAACAGCAACACCCTGGTCTGTGATTACAGTGCTGAATTTCATTTTGTTTTGTTATGGCTCTTTGGGTGATCCCCTCACAGAAACCGCAGACTCATAATGGAATATTATGCAGCCCGGAAAAGGAACAAGCCTCCCACAAAGATAGCAACGTGAATGAAACACTTTTTATCAAGAAAATATGTTTCAAGTTAGAGTGTCAATTACGGGTGAGAGCGTCAATTACGCCAGTGGACGCCCCCACCCCTCCGAATTACAACAACATTCAGCACAAAGCACTGTAATGCCTGCACGCTTTGGACGTCTAAATGAGAAACCGCGTAAATCGTTCTGGGTATGAAAATAAGTCAGTAAAAGTGGAAGTTCAACTCTATTAAACCAACCACACTTTATAAGGGGCAACTGTGGCCTGTTTCAGCTTGTATTTTTGGATTGCATTTGGAAAAAAGAAAATAAAAGAAAAAAAAATGTTGGATTCTAGGTCAACCAGCACGAGTGAGATAGCGTGTGTAGAAGGCGAGCATTCTGGAATATTCTTTTCTTTTCTTTTTTTTTCTGAGACAGAGTTTTTGCTCTGTCCTCCAGGCTGGAGTGCAATGGCAAAATCTCAGCTCACTGCAACCTCTGCCTCCCAGGTTCAAGCGATTCTCCTGCCTCAGCCTCCCGAGTAGTTGGGATTAAAGCGTGCACCACTAGGCCTGGCTAATTTTTTTGTATATTTAGCAGAGACAGGGTTTTGCCATGTTGACCAGGCTGGTCTCGAACTCCTGACCTCAGGTGATCCACCCACCTTGGCTTCCCAAAGTGCTGGGATGACAGGCATAAGTCACCGCGCCGAGCCATTCTGGAAGATTCTTTACCCAATCTCTCACCTATTGAAAAAGAAAACTCAGAATGCACGTTCTTTTTTAGAGTGGCAAAACACAAATGTATAAAATTCAGCCTTATAACTGTGTTAAACTCAGTGGGTCAGTGACATCTAGTGCATTCACAATGTTGTACAACCATCACCAATCTCTAGGTCCAGAACATTCTCATCACCCCCAAAAGCACACCCTGTATGCATTAAGCAGTCACTCCCATTTCTCCCCCACAACCAGGCCCTGGCACCCACAAATCCACTATCTTTCTCTAGGGATTTGTCCGTTCTGCACATTTCATAGAAAGGGAATCACACACTACGTGACCTTTTGTGTCTGTGACAGGCTTCACTACCTTGAGCATGATGTCTTCAAGGTGCATTCATGTTGCAGTCTTTGTCGGAGCCTTGTTCCTTTTCCAGGCTGCATAATATTCCATTATAATATTCCATTGCATGGATGAACTATGCTGTGTTTCTTCATTCCTTCACAGATGGACAGTACAGCTGTTTCCAAAATTCATCGACATTGCAGCCTTTTGTCAGAGCCTCGCTCAGCCTTTTGTCAGAGCCTCGCTCTTTTTCAAGGCTGCATAATATCCATTATAATATTGCATTGTGTGGATGAACCACACTGTGTTTATCCATTCTTTATAGATGGGCAGTAGGGCTGTTTCCAAAAATTCATTCATGTTGCAGCCTGTCTCTGCCTTTGTCAGAGCCTTGTTCCTTTTCAAGGCTGCATAATACTCCATTGCATGGATGAACCATGCTGTGTTTATCCATTCCTTCATAGATGGGCAGTAGGGCTGTTTCCAAAAATTCATTCATGTTGCAGCCTTTTGTCAGAGCCTTATTCCTTTTCCAGACTGCATAATATTCCACTGTGTGGATAAACGATGCTTTGTTTATCATTCCTTCATAGATGAGCATTAGGGCTATTTCCAAAAATCCATTCACATTGCAGCCTTTTGTCAGAGCCTTGTTCCTGTTCCAGGCTGCATAATATTCCATTATAATATTGCATTGCAGGGATGAACCACACTGTGTTTATCATTCATTCATAGATGAGCAGTAGGACTGGTTCCAAAAATTCATTCATGATACAGTCTTTCATGAGAGCCTTGTTCCTTTTCCAGGCTGCATAATATTCCATTATAATATTGTGTGGATGAACCACAGTGTGTTTATCGTTCTTTCACAGATGGGCAGTAGGGCTGTTTCCAAAATTCATTCATGTTTACAGCCTTTGTCAGGGCCTTGTTCCTTTTCCAGACTGCGTAATATTCCATTGCATGGATAAATGATGCAGTGTTTATCATTCCTTCATAGATGAGCAGTAGGGCTGTTTCAAAAAATTCATTCCCACTGCAGCCTTTGTCAGAAGCTCGTTCCTTTTCAAGGCTGCATAATATTCCATTATAATATTGGATTGCATGGATGAATCACGTGCTGTTTATCCATTCGTTCACAGTTGGGCATTGGGCTGTTTCCAAAAATTCATTCATATTGCAGCCTTTGTCAGAGCTTTGTTCCTTTTCCAGGCTGCATAATATTCCATTATAATATTGCATTGCATGAATGAATCACGTGGTGTTTATCCATCCATTCACAGTTGGGCGTTGGGCTGTTTCCAAAATTCATTGACATTGCAGCCTTTGTCATGGCCTTGTTCTTTTTCCAGGCAGCATAATATTCCATTGTAGTATTGCATTGCACAGATGAACCATGCTGTGTTTATCATTTATTTGTAGGTGGGCAGTAGGGCTGTTTCCAAAAATTCATTCACATTACAGCCTTTTGTCAGAGCCTTGTTCCTTTTCCAGGCTGCATAATATTCCATTATAATATTGCATGGATGAACCACATTGTGTTTATCATTCTTTCATAGATGGGCAGTAGGGCTGTTTCCAAAATTCATTCATGTCACAGTCTTTCATCAGAGCCTTGTTCCTTTTCCAGGCTGCATAATATTCCATTATAATATTGCATGGATGAACCACAGTGTGTTTATCGTTCTTTCACAGATGGACAGTAGGGCTGTTTCCAAAATTCATTCATGTTTATAGCCTTTGTCAGGGCCTTGTTCCTTTTCCAGACTGCGTAATATTCCATTGCATGGATAAATGATGCAGTGTTTATCATTCGTTCATAGATGGGCAGTAGGGCTGTTTCAGAAAATTCATTCCCATTGCAGCTTTTGTCAGAAGCTCGTTCCTTTTCAAGGCTGCATAATATTCCATTATAATATTGGATTGCATGGATGAATCATGTGCTGTTTATCCATTCGTTCACAGTTGGGCGTTGGGCTGTTTCCAAAAATTCATTCGTATTGCAGCCTTTGTCAGAGCCTCGTTCCTTTTTCAGGCTGCATACTATTCCATTATAATATTGTGTGGATGAACCACAGTCTGTTTATCGTTCTTTCACAGATGGGCAGTAGGGCTGTTTCCAAAATTCATTCATGTTTACAGCCTTTGTCAGGGCCTTGTTCCTTTTCCAGACTGCGTAATATTCCATTGCATGGATAAATGATGCAGTGTTTATCATTCCTTCATAGATGAGCAGGAGGGCTGTTTCAAAAAATTCATTCCCATTGCAGCCTTTGTCAGAAGCTCGTTCCTTTTCAAGGCTGCATAATATTCCATTATAATATTGCGTGGATGAACCACAGTGTGTTTATCGTTCTTTCACAGATGGGCAGTAGGGCTGTTTCCAAAATTCATTCATGTTTATAGCCTTTGTCAGGGCCTTGTTCCTTTTCCAGACTGCGTAATATTCCATTGCATGGATAAATGATGCAGTGTTTATCATTCGTTCATAGATGGGCAGTAGGGCTGTTTCAAAAAATTCATTCCCATTGCAGCCTTTGTCAGAAGCTCGTTCCTTTTCAAGGCTGCATAATATTCCATTATAATATTGGATTGCATGGATGAATCATGTGCTGTTTATCCATTCGTTCACAGTTGGGCGTTGGGCTGTTTCCAAAAATTCATTCGTATTGCAGCCTTTGTCAGAGCCTCGTTCCTTTTTCAGGCTGCATACTATTCCATTATAATATTGTGTGGATGAACCACAGTCTGTTTATCGTTCTTTCACAGATGGGCAGTAGGGCTGTTTCCAAAATTCATTCATGTTTACAGCCTTTGTCAGGGCCTTGTTCCTTTTCCAGACTGCGTAATATTCCATTGCATGGATAAATGATGCAGTGTTTATCATTCCTTCATAGATGAGCAGGAGGGCTGTTTCAAAAAATTCATTCCCATTGCAGCCTTTGTCAGAAGCTCGTTCCTTTTCAAGGCTGCATAATATTCCATTTTAATATTGGATTGCATGGATGAATCATGTGCTGTTTATCCAGCGTTCACAGTTGGGCGTTGGGCTGGTTCCAAAAATTCATTCATATTGCAGCCTTTGTCAGAGCCTCGTTCCTTTTTCAGGCTGCATACTATTCCATTATAATATTGCATTGCATGAATGAATCACGTGGTGTTTATCCATCCATTCACAGTTGGGCGTTGGGCTGTTTCCAAAATTCATTGACATTGCAGCCTTTGTCATGGCCTTGTTCTTTTTCCAGGCAGCATAATATTCCATTGTAGTATTGCATTGCACAGATGAACCATGCTGTGTTTATCATTTATTTGTAGGTGGGCAGTAGGGCTGTTTCCAAAAATTCATTCACATTACAGCCTTTTGTCAGAGCTGTATTCCTTTTTCAGGCTGCATAATATTCCATCATAATATTAGATGGATGAACCACATTGTGTTTATCATTCTTTCATAGATGGGCAGTAGGGCTGTTTCCAAAATTCATTCATGTTACAGTCTTTCATCAGAGCCTTGTTCCTTTTCCAGGCTGCATAATATTCCATTATAGTATTGCATGGATGAACCACAGTGTGTTTATCGTTCTTTCACAGATGGGCAGTAGGGCTGTTTCCAAAATTCATTCATGTTTACAGCCTTTGTCAGGGCCTTGTTCCTTTTCCAGACTGCGTAATATTCCATTGCATGGATAAATGATGCAGTGTTCATCATTCCTTCATAGATGGGCAGTAGGGCTGTTTCAAAAAATTCATTCCCATTGCAGCCTTTGTCAGAAGCTCGTTCCTTTTCAAGGCTGCATAATATTCCATTATAATATTGGATTGCATGGATGAATCACGTGCTGTTTATCCATTCGTTCACAGTTGGGCATTGGGCTGTTTCCAAAAATTCATTCATATTGCAGCCTTTGTCAGAGCTTTGTTCCTTTTCCAGGCTGCATAATATTCCATTATAATATTGCATTGCATGAATGAATCACGTGGTGTTTATCCATCCATTCACAGTTGGGCGTTGGGCTGTTTCCAAAATTCATTGACATTGCAGCCTTTGTCATGGCCTTGTTCTTTTTCCAGGCAGCATAATATTCCATTGTAGTATTGCATTGCACAGATGAACCATGCTGTGTTTATCATTTATTTGTAGGTGGGCAGTAGGGCTGTTTCCAAAAATTCATTCACATTACAGCCTTTTGTCAGAGCCTTGTTCCTTTTCCAGGCTGCATAATATTCCATTATAATATTGCATGGATGAACCACATTGTGTTTATCATTCTTTCATAGATGGGCAGTAGGGCTGTTTCCAAAATTCATTCATGTCACAGTCTTTCATCAGAGCCTTGTTCCTTTTCCAGGCTGCATAATATTCCATTATAATATTGCATGGATGAACCACAGTGTGTTTATCATTCTTTCACAGATGGACAGTAGGGCTGTTTCCAAAATTCATTCATGTTTATAGCCTTTGTCAGGGCCTTGTTCCTTTTCCAGACTGCGTAATATTCCATTGCATGGATAAATGATGCAGTGTTTATCATTCCTTCATAGATGAGCAGGAGGGCTGTTTCAAAAAATTCATTCCCATTGCAGCCTTTGTCAGAAGCTCGTTCCTTTTCAAGGCTGCATAATATTCCATTTTAATATTGGATTGCATGGATGAATCATGTGCTGTTTATCCATTCGTTCACAGTTGGGCGTTGGGCTGTTTCCAAAAATTCATTCATATTGCAGCCTTTGTCAGAGCCTCGTTCCTTTTTCAGGCTGCATACTATTCCATTATAATATTGCATTGCATCAATGAATCACGTGGTGTTTATCCATCCATTCACAGTTGGGCGTTGGGCTGTTTCCAAAATTCATTGACATTGCAGCCTTTGTCATGGCCCTGTTCTTTTTCCAGGCAGCATAATATTCCATTGTAGTATTGCATTGCACAGATGAACCATGCTGTGTTTATCATTTATTTGTAGGTGGGCAGTAGGGCTGTTTCCAAAAATTCATTCACATTACAGCCTTTTGTCAGAGCTGTATTCCTTTTCCAGGCTGCATAATATTCCATCATAATATTAGATGGATGAACCACATTGTGTTTATCATTCTTTCATAGATGGGCAGTAGGGCTGTTTCCAAAATTCATTCATGTTACAGACTTTGCCAGAACCGTGTGCCTTTTCCAGACTGCGTAATATTCCATTATAACACTGCATTGTGTGAATGAACCATGCTGGGTTTATCCATTCCTTCGTAGATGAGCAGTAGGGCTGTTTCCAAAATTCATACAAGTTGCAGCTTTTTTCAGAGCCTTCTTCCTTTTCCAGGCTGCATAATATTCCATTGCATGGATGAATCACACCGTGTTTATCATTCCTTCATAGATGGGCAGTAGGACTGTTTCCAAAATTCATTCATGTTGCAACCTTTGTCAGAGCCTGGCTGCACAATATTCCATTGCATGGATGAACCATGCTGTATTTACTCATTCCTTCATAGATGGGCAGTAGGGCTGTTTCCAAAATTCATTCATGTTGCAGCCTTTTGTCAGAGCCTTGTTCCTTTTCAAGGCTGCATAATACTCCATTGCATGGATAAACCATGCTGTGTTTATCATTCATTCAAAGATGGGCAGTAGGGCTGTTTCCAGAAATTCATTCATGTTGCAGACTTTGTCAGAGCCTTGTTCCTTTTTGTGGCTGCATAATATTCCATTGCATGGATGAACCATGCTGTATTTATCCATTCCTTCATAGATGGGCAGTAGGGCTGTTTCCAAAATTCGTTCATGTTACAGCCTTTTGTCAGAGCCTCGTTCCTTTTCAAGGCTGCATCATATCCCGTTATAATATTGCATTGCATGGATGAAGCACACTGTGTTTATCATTCCTTCTTAGATGAGCATTGGGCTGTTTCCAAAAATTCATTCATGTTGCAGCCTTTTGTCAGAGCCTTGTTCCCTTTCCAGGCTGCATAATATTCCATTGCGTGGATGAACCATGCTTTGTTTATTTATTCCTTCATGGATGGGCAGTAGGGCTGTTTCCAAAAATTCATTCATGTTGCAACTTTTGTCAGAGCCTTGTTCCTTTTCCAGGCAGCATAATATTCTATTATAATATTGCATTGCATGGATGAACCACATTGTGTGTATCATTCATTCACAGATGGACAGAAGGGCTGTTTCCAATATTCATTCAAGTTGCAGCCTTTGTCAGAGCCTTGTTCCTTTTCCAGGCTGCATAATATTCCATTGCATGGGTGAATCACACTGTGTTTATCATTTCTTCATAGATGAACAGTAGGGCTGTTTCCAAAAATTCATTCACATTGCAGCCTTTGTTAGAGTCTCATTCCTTTTCAAGGCTGCATAATATTCCATTGTAATATTCCATTGCATGGACGAATCATGCTGTGTTTATCCATTCATTCATAGATGGGTAGTAGGGCTGTTCTAAAAATTCTTTCATGTTGCAGCTTTTGTCAGAGTCTTGTTCCTTTTCAAGGCTGCATAATACTCCGTTATAATATTGCATTGCATGGATGAACCACATTGTGTCTATCATTCATTCATAGATAGGCAGTAGGGCTGTTTCCAAAAATTCATTCACATTGCAGCCTTTTTCAGAACTTTGTTCCTTTTCCAGGCTGTATAATATTCCATTATAATATTGTATTGCATAGATGAACTATGCTGTGTTTGTCCATTCCTTTATAGATGGGCAGTAGGGCTGTTTCCAAAATTCACTCATGTTGCAGCCTTTTGTCAGAGCCTTATTCCTTTTCCAGACTGCATAATATTCCATTGCATGGATAAACGATGCTGTGTTTATCATTCCTTCATAGATGAGCATTAGGGCGATTTCCAAAGATTCATTCACATTGCAGCCTTTGTCAGAGCCTTGTTCCTGTTCCAGGCTGCATAATATTCCATTATAATATTGCATTGTGTGGATGAACCACATCATGTTCATCACTCATTCATAGATGAGCAGTAGGACTGTTTCCAAAAATTTATTCGCGGTACAGTCTTTTGTCAGAGCCTTGTTCCTGTTCCAGGCTGCATAATATTCCATTATAATATTGCATTGCGTGGATGAACCACATCGTGTTCATCACTCATTCATAGATGGGCAGTAGGACTGTTTCCAAAAATTTATTCGCGGTACAGTCTTTTGTCAGAGCCTTGTTCCTGTTCCAGGCTGCATAATATTCCATTATAATATTGCATTGCATGGATGAACCACATCGTGTTCATCACTCATTCATAGATGGGCAGTAGGACTGTTTCCAAAAATTTATTCACGGTACAGTCTTTGTCAGAGCCTTATTCCTTTTCCAGGCTGCATAATATTCCATTATAAAATTGCATTGTGTGGGTGAACCATGCTGTGTTTTATCCATTCTTTCATAGATTGGCAGTAGGGCTGTTCCAAAAATCCATTCCTGTTGCAGCTTTTGTCAGAGCCTTGTTCCTTCTCAAGGCTGCATAATATTCCATTGCATGGATTAACCATGCCCTGTTTATCATTCCTTTATAGATGGGCAGTAGGGCTGTTTCCAAGAATGCATTCATGTTGCAGCCTTTTGTCAGTTGCAGCCTTTTGTCAGAGCCTTGTTCCTTTTCCAGGCTGCATAATATTCCATTATAATATTGCATTGCATGGATGAACCATGCTGTGTTTACCCATTTATTCATAGATGGACAGTAAGGCTGTTTCTACTTTTTGGCTACTGTGAAGACCACTGCTATGAATATCCCTGTACAAGTTTGTATTTGATAATTGTGATTATTTCACCCAAACATGTGAGTATGAGGCATGCAACAAGTTTTTTTTTTAAATAGAGGTAAAATTCACATCACTTACCTCTGTTTTTAAAAAGACTTGTTGCTACCCCATACTCTCATGTCTGTGTGAAATAGTCACAATTATCAAATAAAGCCTTACACACATCACACAGCCGGGCACAGTGGCTCACGCCTGTCATCGTAGCAGTTTGGGAGGCCAAGGTGGGCAGATCATTTGAGGTCAGGAGTTCGAGACCAGCCTGGCCAACATGGAGAAACTCCATCTCTGCTAAAAATACTGGTGTGGGGGCAGGTGCCTGTAATCTCAGCTACTCAGGAGGCTGAGGCAGGAGAATCGCTTGAACCCGGGAGCCGGAGGTTGTAGCGAGCCAAGATTGCACCATTGCACTCCAGCCTGGGTGAGAGAGCAAGATTCCATCTCAAAAAAAAAAAAAAAAAAATACCACAAAGAAAAATTATGTCACATGAAGTTAGTTATTTTAAATTATACGAACAGGGCATTTAGCACATTGAGCGTGTTGTACGACCACCCCTTGTATGTAGTTTGAGAAAATCTTCATTCCCTTCAAAGGGAGCCCTCATTTCTATGAAGCAGTCACGACTCATCCTCCTCCCCAAACCCTGAGAGCCACAAATTCTCTTCCTGTCTCGGTGGGTTTGCCCGTTGGACACGTTTCATAGAAACGGCATCAGACATCAGTGAGTTCTGTGCCAGAGAAAAGCCCCCTCACCTGATCTTTCTTCCCCTGCTGCCGGAATTTAGGACATGCCCCTAAATGTTTAGCTTTCCCATAACCAAACCTGCCTTTTTTTTTTTTTTTGAGACGGAGTCTCACTCTGTTGCCCAGGCTGGAGTGCAGTGGTGCGACCTCAGTTCACTGCCACCTCTGCCTCCCGGGGTCACACCATTCCCCTGCCTCAGCCTCCCAAGTAGCTGGGATTACAAGCACCCGCCACCACGCCCAGTTAATTTTTGTATTTTTAGTAGAGACGGGGTTTCACCATGTTGGCCAGGCTGGTCTCGAACTTCCGACCTCAGGTCATCCACCTGCCTCGGCCTCCCGAAGTGCTGGGATTGCAGGCATGAGCCACTGTGCCCTGCCGATGAGTCATTTTTAAGAAGCACAGAATGATTTCCCTCATGTAGTTAAGCAAAGAAGTGCATGTGTGTGTGTGTGTGCACATGTGTGTGCATCTGATCCTGTGTCCTATGCCTCGCTCTGTGGGTTTAGGGGCAAAGACAGTGCTCTTAGGCACTGCTGGACCATGTATTTTAGAAAAATGCAACCCGTGGCGTATGTTAAAAACCCACGTGCTAAACATCAATGATCCCAGCCCTGGCATTGAGATTGGATATTTTGATTTGGTCCAAAAGGCATAAGGAGGAAGAAATTCTTCAGAAAATGGGGGCATCTCACCCTTGGAACTAAATTCAATGGGAGTCCTTGGCACGATGGACAGCTGGTGGCGATTCATTACAAATATATTGATTACAGATTCCTAAAGGCGTTGACTAAGGGTCAGAGAGAAGTGAAGGCACTACCCAGAAAGAAGCAGACTAGTGTAGGAGAGTAGCTTATTTTATTTATTTATGTATTTCTTTATTTGAGATAGGAATCTCACTCTGTCTCCCAAGCTGGAGTGCAATAGCACGATCTCGGCTCACTGCAACCTCCGCCTCCTGGGCTCACGTGATCCTCCTGCCTCAGCCTCCTGAGCAGCTGGGATTACAGGTGCACACCACCACACCTGGCTAATGTTTGTATTTTTAGCAGAGATAGGGTTTCTCCATGTTGGCCAGGATGGTCTTGAACTCATGACGTCAGGTGATCCACCCGCGTCAGCCTCCCAAAGGGCTGGGATTATAGGCATGAGCCATCGTGCCTGGCCAGGTGGTGCTTCAGTGTGGTCTCTCCATATTGGCCAGGCCAGTCTCGAACTCCTGACCTCAGGCCATCCACCCACCTCAGCCTCCCAAAGTGCTGGGATGACAGGCATGCACCACCGTACCCGGCCTAAAAGGTTTAAAATATAAATCTATCAAATATTTAAACCCACTGGTAAAAACGCTAGAGTTAAAGACAAATGTAAAATGATTGCATTTTTAAAAATCAGTCATGACATGGCCAAATGTTGAAGAATTCTTTTGTAATTTTTTTTTTTTTTCCATTCTGAAATCCACCATCATCTTTTACGACTGCTGTCTGCATCTTGGTAAATGGAATCCTTGCAAAAAGGTCTGAGTTTCCAACATACATAAAACAAAGGAAATAATGTACAAGGGGGAAAAAAAAGGAGAGAGAGAGAGAGAGAGATCCTAAAAGAACCAAGAATGCTAGAGGAAAAATGCATTTAAAACCCGGTGTAAATGACATTGGACAGCATTCAGAAGAGCAGCTCTGGGGGTTGCAGAGACGATGGGCTGCTCCAACAGGCTGTGAGTGTTCAATGATTATAAACACATGTGATGGGAGCAGAAGGAAGATGGTTGCGTTGGAAAGAATTATGGGAGACACAGCCTTGATGGAAGGGCGTGTTATTAGCAGACACTTCAGAACTTCAAAGGGTTTCTGAGAAGCTGCTTAAGTGGGTAGCTGGCCAATGCATGATGGGGGGGGGGGGGGCCGAAAAAAGACCCCCTTACAGAAATTGGAAGGAAAAGAGGTGCTGGTGTAGACAAGAATGCAGGTGACATGTCAACATCGGGTCGCCTACAAAAAGGTAATTTATGGGCTACCTAATAAAACAGAAGGCGCCATTTCTTCTTTGCCGGAAGAGAAATAACTTAGGATTTGAACAGCACCTCATTGTGTCTGGCGCTGGAACAAATGGATGCAGGAGGTATGCTGTACTTTTTTTTTTTTTTTTTTTTTTTGAGATGGAGTCTTTCTCTGTCGCCCAGGCTGGAGTGCAGTAGTACGATCTTGGCTCACTGCAACCTCCGCCTCCCGGGTTCCAGCGATTCTCCTGCCTCGGCCTCCCAAGGAGCTAGGTCTACAGGTCCGTGCCACCACACCTGGCTAATTTTTTATTTTTAGTACGGACAGGATTTCACCATGTTGGCCAGGCTGGTCTCAAACTCCTGACCTCAGGTCATCCGCCCGCCTTGGCCTCCCAAAGTGCTGGGATGACAGGCGTGAGCCACTGCACCCAGCTGGTATGCTGTTCTTTAGAAGAAGTTGGAGGAATGGAAATCTTAAAAGGGGCTTAATGACGCATACACTCTTATGCATGAATTTCATTAGCTACTCTGTATGGCTACACCTGGGCAGGCAGATTTCCCCACTCCATTCCTAGAGATGAAAAGTACCAAACAGAGGTGCTAGGAGGAACGGCTGTGTTCCAGGTACCTGATGCAGTCTGGGGAGAAGGAATATTCCATACCACAGACCTATCATCACAGCAGCACAAAGGGCTGGGAGGAACTGAGGAGACGAGAAGTGCAAATATTTCTTGCTCCTGCCAAAGTCCCATAGAGTGTTTGCTGCAGTGATGCGGGCAGAGAAATCTAGGCCATTCGTGCAAATAAAGAATGGAGAGTAATGCAAATAAAGAACAGGTAATGCAAATAAAAGAACAGTAATGCAAATAAAGAACAGGTAATGCAAATAAAAGAACAGTAATGCAAATAAAGAACAGGTAATGACATCCTCCTGCATGGTAACGCCTCACAGTCTGATAGTGTGCATCATAGTCACAAAGCAGCTGCTGGAGCTCTGAACGTCCTGCCCTCAAAAGAGCATTCCTAGCAGGAAGGAAAGGCATGGGCACAACAGAGTTTTCTTATACTCACAAAGTGGCTGCCGAAACTCCAGACATCATGCCCTTAAGAGAGCATTCCTAGCAGGAAGGGAGGCCATGGGCACAAGAGAGTTTTTTCACAATCACAAAGTCAATACTGAAGCTCCATACATCATGCCCTCAAGAGAGCATTGCTAGCAGGAAGGAAAGGCATGCACATAACAGAGTTTTCTCATACTCACAAAGTGGCTGCTGAAGCTCCAGACATCACACCCTCAAGACAGCATCCCTAGCAGGAAGTGAGGCCATGGGCATAGCAGAGTTTTCTCATAGTTTCAAAGTGGTTGCTGAAGCTCCGGACATCACACCCTCAAGAGAGCATGCCTGGGAGGAAGAAAGGGTGTGGGCACAGAAGAGTTTTCTCGTAGTCACAAAGTGGCTGCTGAAGCTCCGGACATCACACCCTCAAGAGATCATCTCTAGAATGAAGAGAGGCCATGGACAAAGCAGAGTTTTCTCATAGTCTCAAACTGGCTGCTGAAGCTCCGGACATCACACCCTCAAGACAGCATTCCCGGCAGGAAGGAAGAGTGTGAACACAGCAGAGTTTTCTCGTAGTCACAAAGTGGCTGCTGAAGCTCCGTACATCACATCCTTAAGACAGCATTCCTACCAGGAAGGGAGAGTGTAGGCAAAGAGAGTTTTCTCCCAGTTCCTCTTTTGCCTTGCTTCTCCCACACACTTTACCAAGTCTGAAGCTTGGCCACCAGAAACGGGGAACAGATCGATCCGCCTGGTACATCCCCCGCGTTGGGGCAGTATCCTGTAAAGGAAGTCAGGATCTTATTAAAGAAGCGAGGGGGCCAAGTGGGGTGGTTCACCCTTGTAATCCCAGCACTTTGGGAGGCTGAGGAGGGTGGACCACAAGGTCAAGAGATCAAGACCATCCTGGACAACAAGGTGAAATCCCATCTCTACTAAAAATACAAACATTAGCTGGGCGTGGTTGTGTGCCCCTGTCATCCCAGCTACTCAGGAGGCTGAGGCAGGAGAATTGCTTGAACCTGGGAGGCAGAGGTTGCAGTGAGCTGAGATCATGCCACTGCACTCCAGCCTGGGCAACAGAGCAAGACTCCGTTTCAAAAAAAAAGAAAAGCGAAGGAGAATGGTTGTTGTGGAGGAAAGATACACAAAGTCACCAACTTCAAGAAACTTAGTGTGGGGAGAGGAAATGGGCATGACTGATAATGGGTGCAGGGTCTCCTCGGGTTGAAGAGAATGTTCTAGAAGGAGATAGACGAATTTTATCCCAATTTTTTTTTAAAAAAGGTTTAGATCAGGTGCGGTGGCTTATGCCTGTAATCCCAGCACTTTGGGAAGCCGAAGTGGGCGGATCACCTAAGGTTGGGAGTTCAAGACTAGCCTGGCCAACATGGGGAAACCCCGTCTCTACTGAAAATACAAAAAATTAGCCAGGGGTGGTGGTGGGCACCTGTCATCCCAGCTACTCGGGAGGCTGAGGCAGGAGAATTGCTTGAAACTGGGAGGCGGAGGTTGCAGTGAGCCGAGATCACGCCACTGCACTCCAGCCTGAGTGACAGAGCAAGACTCTGTCTCAAAAAAAAAAAAAAAGTTTGCCTTTTGGTGGATGAAGACAACCGCAAACGTACACATGTACAGAAACACACACCCTCATACATACGTGCATATACAGACGTGCAATTTCTTTTCTTTTAACTAATAAGCTTTCTTATTGGTAAGACAGAGCATTTTCATGTAAATGTTCATATTTTTATAATTTTAAATTGTGATTTGTAGGTTTGTTTTCTTTTTCATGAGCAGTTCTTCTTCTATCTAGTAAAGTTTGATTTTTTTTTTTTAGTTACCAACTTCATATTTATTTATTTTTTAATTTTTAATTTTATTTTTTAATTTATAATTTAATTTTTAATTAATTTACTAATTTTTGTATTTTTAGTAGAGACGGGGTTTCTCCATGTTGGCCAGGCTGGTCTCCAATTCCTGACCTCAGGTTATCCACCAGCCTCAGCCTCTCAAAGTGCTGGGATTACAGGCGTGAGCCACTGTGCCCGGCCTGTTTTTTCTCAGAGAGAGTCTGTGTTGAAGGGTTCAGAACCCAAGATAGATACATATCTAGATAGATAGATAGATAGATAGATAGATAGATAGATAGATAGATAGATAAAATAAAATAATATAAAATAAAATAAAGCTCTCAAACGTACAGATACCAGCAGACCCCATCCCACGTCTTGAGGTCCTGCTGTCCATGATGTCCTGATACTGCCTGTTAGCTGGGGTTTGACATCAGACAGCCCCAGCACACTTTGCACCTGGTCTTTTACTTTTCTCGCACCTGCTGTGGCAAATCAGTATATCTCTGTGCTGTGAACGGGACTCTTGCGATGCTCCAAGTTCACTGGGTCCTGTTCTCTTCACAGTCACGACTTCCCCCTAGTGATGCCAGTTCTCCCCAACACAGTCACATGAACTGGAGGGGTTCATGGCTGCACCCACAGACCTCAACAGAAACTCCCATTCCTCAACCCTCAGTCTTCTGCAGGGTCCAGCTGTGATGCATAAGATAGAGGGATGGATGGATGGATTGATAGATGGATAGGTGGATGGATGGATGGACAGATGGATGGATGGATGGATAGACAGAGAGATAGAGATAGATAGATAGATAGATAGATAGATAGATAGATAGATAGATACACAGACAGATGGACGGACAGATGAACTGACAGAAGAATGGATAGATAGATAGATAGATAGATAGATAGATAGATAGATAGATAGAAGATAGATAGATAGAGTTAGACAGAGGTAGATAGATAGATAGATAGACAGACAGATGGATGGACAGACAAACAGACAGAAGAACGGACCGATAGATAGATAGATAGATAGATAGATAGATAGAGACAGAGAAAGAGATAGATAGATAGGCAGACAGATAAAGAGATAGAAAGATGGATGGATACATAGAGATAAAGATATAGATGGACAGATAGATAGATTAGATAAAATAGATAGTGGTAGGTAGGTAGATAGATGGATAGATAGAAGAATACATTGATAGATCAACTGGATACATGAATGGAGATACATAGAAAGATAGATAAATAGAAGGATAGACTGATAGGTTGATAGGATAGATGGGTAGAGATGGATAGATAGATGGAGGATAGATTGATACATCAATAGGATAGATGGATAGATAAATCGATTGATTGATATGGTGGATGGAGATGGATAGATGGATAGATAGAAGGATAGATTGATAGATCAACAGGAAAGATGGTTGGAGATGGATAGATAGAAGGACAGATTGATAGATCGATAGAATAAATCGATGAATGGATAGAGAGATACGTAGGTAGATGGTGGATAGATAGGAGGACAGATTGATAGATAAATAGGATAGATGGGTGAATGGATAGACAGATGATGGATAGATAGATGGAATGATAGAAGAACAGATTGATAGATCAATAGGATAGATGGATGGGTGGGTAGATAGTTGATTGATTGATGGATAAAGTAGATGAATGAAGATAGAGATATAGTTGGATAGATAGAAGGATACATTGATAGATCAATAGGATAGGTGGATTGGTGGATAGATAGATAGATATGTAGATAGATAGATAATAGATAGATAGATACATACATCAATACATATATACATACAAGCAGATTTATTATGGGAATTGGCTTATGTGATAACGCAGCCAAGTTTTAGTACATGCAAACTGGAGAGCTAGGAAAGCTCATGGTATAATTCAGTCCAAGTTTGAAGACCCAAGAACCGAGGAACCAGTGGTGTAAGTCCCTGTTCAAATCCAAAGGCCCGAGACTCAGGGAACTTGATGTCCTAGGGCAGGAGAAGATGTATGTCCCAGCTCCAGGAGAGAGACAATTCTCCCTTTCTGTGCTTCCAGTTTTATTCAGGCCCTCAATGGATTGAATGATGTCCACCCACATTCGTGAGGGCACATCTTCTTTTCTCAGTCTATCAAGTCAGATGCTCATCTCTTCCAGAAACAGCCTCCTAGACGCACCCAGAAATACCACTTGACCAGCTATCTGCGCATGTCTTAGCCCCATCAGGTCGACACATAGAATTAACCATCGCAGCTCTTTTGCAAATGATCACCACGTGGGCAGCCTTAAAAATACCTGTGGTCGCCAAAACTTGACATGCCCAAGTGCTATGAACAGCAATGGAGACGTTTCAGGAACTCTTTCGCACACAGCCATCTACTCCAGGTGCTGGATTTAACTGTGCTTTTGTGAGGCGTTCATCACTTACGAATTGCCACGATGGAACTGCTTTCCAGGGTGCCGACATAACGGGCCTCCCCGGAAGCTTACCAGTAGGGTTTAATGTTGTGTTTGATTCTCTGGAGAAAAGCTTCAGCCTTGTGTTTTGCTTTCTTGTCCTCCCTTCTCCCCAGTGGTCCACAAGAGTCAAGACCCTTCTAGACCATAGCACAGTCCCCACTTTTTTCTGGTGCTTTTCATGAAAGTGTTACCTTTTTTTTTTAAATTTTACTCCCAAAGCCATTTTGAAATGTAGTTTATCCATGAGACACATAGTTACATAGATAGGTAGATAGATAGATAGGTAGATAGATAGATAGATAGACTAGATAGATAGATAGATAGACTAGATAGACTAGACAGATAGATAGATAGATAGATAGATAGATAGATATAGATAGATGATAGACTAGACAGATGATAGACACATAGATAGATAGACATAGATAGATAGATACATACATATATAGATAGATAGACTGGACAGATAGACTAGACACATAGATAGACAGATATGTAAATAGATACACAGATATATAGATACACAGATAGATAGATATATAGATAGATAGACCAATAGATAGATAGATAGATAGACTAGACAGATAGACAGACAGACAGATAGACTAGATAGACACATAGATAGATGATAGATAGATAGACTACACAGATAGATAGACACATAGATAGATATATAGATAGATACACAGATATACAGACACACAGATAGATAGTTAGACCGATAGATAGATAGATAGATAGATAGATAGATAATATAGATGATAGATAGACACATAGATAGATAGGTAGATAGATAGATAGATAGATAGATAGATAGATACATACATACATACATAGACTAGACAGATAGACAGACAGACAGATAGATAGATAGACAGATTAGATGGACATATAGATAGATGATAGAGAGAGAGATAGACTAGACAGATAAATAGACACATAGATAGATATATAGATAGATACACAGACATATAGATACACAGATAGATAGACTAGATAGATAGATAGACAGACAGTAGATAGACTAGAAGACATATAAATAGATGATAGATAGATAGATAGATAGACAGATATATAGATAGATACACACATAGATAGACCAATAGATAGATAGATAGACAGATATATAAATAGATACACAGATAGACCGATAGATAGATAGATAGATAGACATAGATAAATAGATAGATAGACACATAGACAGACAGAAGACAGACAGATAGATAAACATAGATAAATAGATATATAGATAGATAGGTAGATACATAGATGATTGATAGATAGATAGATAGATAGACTAGGCAGACACATAGACAGATGGACAGATATATAGATAGATACACAGATAGATAGATAGATAGATAGATAGATAAATGATAGACTAGATAGACACATACATAGACAGACAGATAGATAGATAGATAAAGATAGATGAGACATTTTACTGACATTCAATATTTTCATCCACAAAAGAAGGAAGCTGATCAAAGATCCTCATGTCTTCTTCTTGCAAAGGTTGTTAGGGAGGTGGCGCTGGATCATGGGAGGGCCGCAGGGTTCGGGTTCCAGGAGAGGTGTGATATCCTCCCAAGGAGCCAAGTGGCTGTGGAATTAGCCGTGGTCCCAACAGGCCAGTGAAACACGAGCCTGTGGTATTCCTCTCTAGACCTCCCAAGTCCAGCCTCGGGCTTGGGAACGCTCCCAGGACAGCCCCAGGGATCTTGGCTGGCTTGGCTGTGTTGCCTAAACCCCTTGGTAACTTGGCTTCCACAGCAGATCTCACACCTTGTTTAGAACAAGCCCACGTCTCCTACCTCCCTGCCCGGCCTCTGCCCTAATCCGTCTCCCTCTTCATCATCTTTCTTGCATGAGATGAGTCTTTGGGGCAGATGGAAACGGCAACTGTAAGAAAAATAACACAAAGCAATCAGAGAAGGAGCTAATTCCACGGGTCTGATAGGTAGCGATGCAGGCGCTTGAGGGAATCAAAGAACGGATACGACTGGGAACAGAAAAGATTGTGTTCATACGGTTTTTCCAAGGTGCAAAGAATGAGGGAATCAAGCAGAGAAACCCAGTTAATCATACAAAAAGCCCATTCTGAGTGTAGAGAAGACATGTGACAATCGGTGTCGAGGACAAAGCCCACACTTCCTGGGCCACCAGATTTGAAGTGCAAGAAACAAAAAGGCCAGCAAAGAGAAAGTTCGTATGACAGGGTGCCAAAGCTTTGAGGACAGAACAAGGACCGAAGGAGAAATCTCACTCTTCCCTTATGGACAGGCAGGACACAGGTTCGTGACCTTGGAGAATGAGCTAGAGATGAGGCAGTGATTTGGAAATTGTTCAGACCATAGACAAACCCAGGGCACCGGGATCAGAACTGGGTGGACATGGGTAGAAACTGACACGGCGGCTTATCTCAGACAGAGCCTGCTATCAGCTCCTCTGTAGCCTTTAGATGTGGTCTTGGGAGCCCTGTCCATCATTCATGTCCAAGTGGCCACACCAGCTTCTCCACTGGTCACTCTACTTTCTTATCCACCCATTGATATGTTCTCCAAACCATGTTCAGACCAACTTGGAGGTGGAGATCAACTTGGAGGTTACAGCCAACTTGGAGGTAGAGGCCAACTGGGAGGTAGAGGCTGGTTGACTAGACGGTGGAGGCCAATGTGGAGGTGGACGTCAACTTGATGGTGGAGGCCAACTGGGAGGTATAATAAGATATAATAAGCAGATTGATATAAAAAGCAGATTGATAATCTCCCAGCGGGTAGATTAGCTAACTGGGAGGTGGAGGTCCGTTTGGAGGTTGGAGTCCAAGTTGGATGTGGAGGCCAATATGTAGTTGGAGGCCAGCTAGGAGGTAAAGTCCAGTTGGGAGATTGGAGGCTAACTTGAAGGTGGAGGCTAACTTGGAGGTGAGGCCAATTAGGAGGTTGGAGGCTAACTTGGAGGTGGAGGCCCGTTTGGAGGTTGGAGCCCAATTTGGATGTGGAGGCCAACATGTAGGTTGTAAGCCAGCTAGGGAGTAGAGTCCAGTTAGGAGACTGGAGGCTAATTTGAAGGTGGAGGCTAACTTGGAGGTGAGGCCAATTTTGAGGTTAGAGGCTAACTTGGAGGTGGAGGCCAGTTTGGAGGTTGGAGTCCAACTTGGATGTGGAGGCCAACATGTAGGTTGGAGGCCAACTAGGAAGTAGAGTCCAGTTGGGAGATTGGAGACTAACCTGATGGTAGAGGCTAACTTGGAGGTGGAGGCCAGTTTGGAGGTTGGACTCCAAGTTGGATGTGGAGATCAACATGTAAGTTGGAGGCCAATTAGGAGGTGGAATCCAGTTGGGAGATTGGAGGCCAACTTTAGGGTAGAGGTTAACTGGGAGGTGGAGGCCAATTTTGAGGTTGGAGGCTCACTTGGAGGTGGAGGCCAGTTTGCAGGTTGCAGTCCAAGTTGGATGTGGAGGCCAACATGTAGGTTGGAAGCCAGCTAGGGGGTTGGCCTCTCAAAGTGCTGGGATTCCAGGCGTGTGAGCCACTGTGCCCGGCCGTGTTCAAATTTAATATTTAACTTTTCCTCCACAGATGGGCACAACCCCAAACCCCCAGTTGTCCACCAAAGGAGCTGTGGGAATCCAAAGTCACCAGTAACGTGTGGTAGGACAATTTGGCTGAGATGTCTACAACACAGAAAGAGCGTTTGGCATGTAAAGCAAAATATTTTATTAATGACATACATCCCATAGAGTCTGTTCAGAATGCAATTTCAGAATGAAAACAAACAATCTGTGGAGAAATCTGCGACTCTTTCTGTGGCGATCTGTGAAGAAAGGGCCACCTTATTTGGGGGACGACTGTATCGGTGAACGCAGGTCAGAAAAGCATGTGGCTCTTCATCGCTCCATTTCTGTGAACGGCAAATGACACTTGAAAAGTGCTGTCGTGCAATGCTGAACTGAAGGAGCCTGTGGTGTCAATTAAAACTCACTTTACGTCATAAGCAGAGATGGCTGTCTTCGCTTTGGAGGCTGTAGAGAGAAATCACAGGACTGTATTTTTTTGTCGAGCCTGCTCACTGACATGTCTCCATCACTATTGAAGGATATTAATTACTGTCCTACTCTGTTTTCATGCTGCAGATAAAGGCAAGCCCGAAACTGGATAATTAACAAAGGGAAGAGGTTTCGTTTGTTTGTTTGGAGACGGAGTCTCACTCTGTCACCCAAGCTGGAGTACAATGGTTCAATCTCAGCTCACTGCAACCTCCACCTCCCGGTTCAAGTGATTCTCCTGCCTCAGCCTCCCGAGTAGCTGGGATTACAGGCACCTGCCACCATGCCCGGCTAATATTTGCATTTTTAGTAGAGACGGGATTTCGCCAGGTTGGTCAGGCTGGTCTCAAACTCCTGATCTCAGGTGATCTACTTGTCTCGGCCTCCCAAAGTGCTGGGATTACAGGCGTGAGCCACTGCACCCGGCCAAGAGGAATTCACTCTACCATGAGAACAGTATGGGGGAAGCTGCCCCCCACGATTTTATTCTTTCTCACTAGGTCCCTCCCACAAGAGGTGGAAATTATGGAAGCTACAATTCAAGATGAGATTTGGGTGGGGACACAGCCAAACCCTATCAATCACTCTGGGAGATAATGTGTCTATGTATTTTGAATTGCGTTTGTGACATTGTCCTTGTGGCTGGATTTTTTTTTTTCTTTTTTCCGTAAAAGACTATTTTATTGCTGTTTCTTGCCTCCCTTTCTGGATCTGTCCCATGAAATGTTCAAAGGAGTCCTGTATGGAGATCGATCTCATAATTTCTTCATATTTAACATTTTGCAAAATTTTGTTTGTGTGTTTGAGACAGAGTCTTGCTCTGTCGCCCAGGCTGGAGTGCGGTGGCACCATCTCAGCTCACTGCAACCTCCGCTCCCTGGGTTCAGGTGATTCTCCTGCCTCAGCCTCCCGAGTAGCTGGGATTACAGGTGCCCACCACCGCGCCCAGCTAATTTTTTTTTTTTTTTTTTTTGTATTTTTGTTAGAGACCGTGTTAGCCAGGACAGTCTCGATCACCTGAGTTCGTGATCTTCTTGCCTCGGCCTCCCAAAGTGCTAGGATTACAGGTGTGAGCCACCGCGCCCGGTCACATTCTGCCACATGTCTTATAGCCCAAAAGGTAGGATGGAGCGCATTCTTGTGTTTTGTAGATGGGGGAAATTCTCGTACATCACAGGTGGGGGAAATTTCTGTCTTGTGTTGCTACGAGTAACTCTAGGTCATGCTTCCGTGAGAACAACCATCTCCAGAAGGTCCCAGGCTTTCAGGGAAGGGGACACGGGTTCACCCCCATCTCCTTGGTGACATGTTCTTAGCAAAGATTTCAGACAGTGTCAGGAAGGTCACCGGCTTTCAGGAAAGAGGACACGGGTTCACCCCATCTCCTTGGTGACACGTTCTTAGCAAAGATTTCAGATAGTCTCAGGAAGGTCCCAGGCTTTCAGGAAAGAGGACACGGGTTCACCCCATCTCCTTGGTGACATGTTCTTAGCAAAGATTTCAGACAGTCTCAGGTGGGTCCCAGGCAACAGCGCCCAGAACACAGGAACTGACGTGACTTTGCTCCCTTTGGGGTAACTTGAGGTGTTGTGGATACAGGCTTTGCTTCCATCCAGCTTGGAGTAAACACCTTGCATTCCTCATCTGGGTGTGTACCCCAAGCCTGCTCCTCAGCCCAGGCTCTCAGTGATGGTTCTTTGATGGAGACAAACCCCTGTTTTGGTGCCTCTGCAAGAATTACGTTTCCTGCCAGGACTTGTGGCTCACCAGGGCACACATCCCCATACGATCAGAGACAGGACTCCAACCTGTCTGCCAGCCATAATTCTGCAGTAGGAGAAAAACTACCTCCCTGTAAGATTCCGTGCCAAAGTCTGGTAAGCTACAAAATGATTCATTCCCTGTTATATGTCAAATGTCTATTTAGCCACGGAATGTTTGTTCCCTGGTGCCGGAAAGAAATAGCCCTCGAACATAAATGTCGTTCTCTCAGCAAGGTCATTTTTACTTTCTGCAGAAAGGGTGCTTTTATCACCGACGGAACCACGGCGAGAGGACACCTGAACCAAGGAAGGGAAGCAGTTTTAAGCAATTTTTATCACCGACGCAGTTGGTCCCCGCTACTGTGTCCTGTCTCCGTTGGCTGGAGCCAGACCTCACGGTGTAGACTCAAACCCCGACCGGCTAACCGTTTAAAACTTTTCTAAAGAGGTAAAAGTAAAGGAAAGACAAAGGAGAAGAGGAAGCTGCTTATGCCAAATAGGAAAGGGGCACAGGCTGAGAGCTGGAATGTACCTGTGAGGACGTCCAGCACGAACATGCTGATGAAGGTCCAAGGACATGCAGAGGGAGTATGACGTACCTGGGAGGGTGTTTAACCGCTATATTAGCACAAAGCCAGGAGGCTTGAAGGAAGTTCGTTTTTGAAAGAAACGATTCTGTCGAACACTTAGGATTTATTCTTTAACAAGGAAGGAAACTGAAGAGAAATGTTGACTTGCTACCCTCCCCAAGGTGAATGGGGGTGTACTCATGTGTTCCTAACCACGGCGAACTGGGAACACAGACATGACGGAAGCACGAGGAAATCTTTTCTCCTGTCTCGCTCTGCATATTCTGTCTTTAATGCCCTCGGGGACCCACAGCCCCACCCCTGGCTGCAGGATCTGTCAGTAAATTAACTCTAGGTTGGTGAAATATTTTTACCAACACTTAAAATATTTTTTTAATTAAAAAATTTAAAATTTTTAATTTAAAAAATTTAAAATTTAATTTAAAAAATTAAAAAAAATTTTAAAGACTGTTTTTACCAACTGGCTAACACGGTGAAACCCCGTCTCGACCAAAAATACAAAAAATTAGCCGGGCGTGGTGGCAGGTGTCTGTCGTCCCAGCTACTCGGGAGGCTGAGGCGGGAGAATGGTGTGAACCTGGGAGGCAGAGTTTGTAGTGAGCTGCCATAATAAAAAGAAAAAAATACCCCCCCCCAAAAAAAAACAAAAAAAACAAAACTGGGTGGCTAAAAAAATAAAAGTTTATGCTGTCCAAGTTCTTAAGACCAGAAGTCTGAAATTCAGGAGTCTCAGGGCCGTGTTCCCTCTGGAGTCCCCAGGGGAGGCTCCTTCCTGCCTCTCCCAGCTCCCGGGGGCTCCAGGTGTCCCTGGGCTTGTGGCCGCATCACTCCAGTCTCTGCCTCCGTCTCCACGTGGCCTCCTCCTCTGTGTCTGTGTCTCCTCCTCTGTCTCTTAGAAGGACACCTGCCATTGGATTTGGGACTCACCTACTCCAGAATGATCTTATCTCAAAATCCTTCACTTAGGACAAACACCCTATTTCCAAATAAGGTCCCATTCACTAGTTCTGGGAATTAGGATGTGGACAGAGCTTTTAGGAGAACCACAGTTCCATCCACTACAATTGTGTCCACTTCCCTCTGGAGGCTCTAGCGGAGGGTCCTTCCTGCCTCTCCCAGCTCCTGGGGGCTCCAGGCATCCCTGGGCTTGTGGCCGCATCACTCCAGTCTCTGCCTCCGTCTCCACGTGGCCTCCTCCTCTGTGTCTGTGTCTCCTCTTCTGTGTCTTAGGAGACACAGGTCATTGGAATTAGGGGACACCCAGATAATTCAGGACGACCCCATTGTGAGGTCTGGACCTCAGTGACACCTGCCAAGATCCTTTTTCCACAGAAGGTCTCATTCCAAGGTACCAGGGATCAAGATGAAGATGTTACCTTTGGGAGAACATCATCTATTCCGTTACACCATCCTATGGATTCCCACTCAGCCTGTCTTTTTTTTTTTTTTTTTTTTTTTTTTTTTTTTTTAGACAGGGTCTCACTCTGTCCCCCAGGCTGGAGTGCAGCGGTGTGATCTCAGCTCACTGCAACCTCCGCCTCCCGGGTTCAAGCGATTCTCCTGCCTCAGCCTCCCGAGTAGCTGGGATTCCAGGCATGTGTCACCACGCCCGGCTAATCTTACATTTTTAGTAGAGACGGGGTTTCTCTATGTTGGCCGGGCTGGTCTCGAACTGCCGACCTCAAATGATCCACCGGCCTCTCCCTCCCAAAGTGCTGGAATGACAGGCGTGAGCCACCTCCTTGGTTTTCAGATTGTGGTACATTCCTTTTCGTTTCTGGCCAGTCGACTCTCGTTCACGCAATTCTCCTGCCTCAGCCTCCCTCCCTCATAGCTGGAATGACAGGTGCCCACCACCACGCCTGGCTGATTTATATATATATATATATTTTTTTTTTTTTTTAGTAGAGAGGGGGTTCCTAAGGGCCGGAACCTGCCGTCATACTGTTCTTGAGCGAATCCAAACCCCGTCCTCAAATCTTGCTAGTTTTCCAAAAAGAAGAGCATCATCCAATCGTTGTCTGAAAAAGACACCGTGATTCTGTGGACACTGTTTGGTAATTTTTTTTTTGAGATGGAGTCTCGCTCTGAGATCATCATCGATGTGGCTCAAGTGGACGGGAGAGGAACCCATCGTGTGTCTGCTGGATAACTCAATCCTTCCTTGCTGGAATTCCAGGGGATCTTTTTATCCAGCGTGGACTGCATGAATACACCTGCAGGGCATTCCCTGGGGGACCTGTATTCAGAACCTGTGGGATGTATCTCCAAATGCATGTTCCCTGCATGTTTTTCCTCAGCTCCCCTGAGCCCATCAGCGGTAGCCCCGTCTTGAACCATTCCAAGGCGAGGGTATTTTGCAACCCAAAAGAGGCCAGCGGGGTCCCCTGGCAGCCCCACTCAAGGGCATCCTCGATCTGAGACCTCCGACACACGGTGCTTTACATCCACCCGGTTTTATTCCCCTTAAACTGTTTTATTATTTTTTTTTTCCCGACGAGATTGATGCTGTTAATATTAGCTTTCAAAATGACAGATTAACATCGCCAGTTAATCAGGGCGATTAGCAGATAAATATCTGTAATTCGATCACCAGAGTAATTTCTTTTCCGATAATGCGATTTAAACACGCGAGTGATTAAGTAATGAGCTTCTATCCCCACGGATTGCCAGCTCCCCGATGCGTCCCCTTACGGATAATTCGGGGTGATTAGCGGCAGCCTGGCCTGCTCGGAACGCTTCGGAGCCAAAGCTGGTGTGTCTTCCTGGATTCAGAGCTGGTCCTGGAACATTCTTTCCTTCCCACAAGAGATAGACACCGCTGTCCCTGCAGACGTGCATAGCCGAGCTTGCTGTCCCTCATTTCCTTCTCGTGGACATCACACTCCCATAGAAGAACCAGGAGTATCTCAGAACCATTTAACATGCACATTAAAAAGGAAAAGAAACAAGGGCGCGGTCACTCACAGCTGTCATCCCAGCACCGCGGGAGGCCGAGGCGGGCAGGTCACCTGAGGTCAGGAGTTCAAGGCCAGCCTGGCCAACATGGGGAAACCCCGTCTCTACTAAAAATACAAAAAATAGAAGAAAAAAAAAATGAACTGGATCTGGTGGCAGGTGCCTGTGATCCCAGCTACTCGGGAGGCTGAGACGAGAGAATCACTTGAACCTGGGAGGCGGAGGTTGCAATGAGCTGAGATCGCGCCACTGCACTCCAGCCTGGGCGACAGAGCGAGACTCCGTCTCAAAAAAAAAAGGAAGGAAAATGAAAATGTGGTTTACACACACCGTGGAATACTACTCAGCCATGAAAAAGGACAAAATAATGTCATTTGTAGCAATTGGGATGGAGCTGGAGACGAGTCTTCTAAATACAGTAACTCAGGAATAGAAGCAAACAAACAGACCAAGAAAATCACTGTTGTCAGTTATAAGAAGACGCTACACTCTGGGTTCCTAGGGGCGTACGGGATAGAATCATGGACGTTGGAGACTCGGAAGACGGGACGATAGGAGCGGAGTGAGGCATGAACAATTCCCTCTGGCGTTCAATGTACGTTACTCAGTGTGCAGGTGTGGGAAGAGCCTAGACTTTACCAACCATCCGTGCAACCAAAAAACATGTAGGCCGGGCGCGGTGGCTCACGCCCGTCATCCCAGCACTTTGGGAGGCCGAGGCGGGCGGATCATGAGGTCAGGAGATTGAGACCAGCCCGGCCAACATGCTGAAACCCCATCTCTATTAAAAATACAAGAAAGTGGCCGGGCGTGGTGGCAGGTGCCTGTAATCCCAGCTCCTCGGGAGGCTGAGGCAGGAGAATCGCTTGAACCCGGGAGGCGGAGGTTGCGGCGAGCCCAGATTGCACCACTGCCCTCCAGCCTGGGTGATAGAGTAAGAACCTGTCTCAAAACAAACAAACAAACAAAGAAACAAACAAAAAGTTTGTATTGCTGAAGTGATTAAACCTGCCCACTTTTGATGCTTTGAAGACCAATTCCCCCCATTGTGTTTGTGCAGTGAGCTTCTGGGAGGGAACTGTGAGTCCATTCAACCTCTTCTTCTTTCTTTTTTTATAAATTACCCAGTCTTGGGTATGTCTCTCTCTTTTTTTTTTTTCTTTTTGAGACAGAGTCTTGCTCTGTCATCCAGGCTGCAGTGCAGTGGCCGGATCTCAGCTCACTGCAACCTCCGCCTCCCGGGTTCAAGCCATTCTCCTGCCTCAGCCTCCCGAGTAGCTGGGATGACAGGTGCATATGCCACCACGCCCGGCTAATTTTTGTATTTTTAGTAGAGACGGGGTTTCACCATGTTGGTCAGGCTGGTCTCGATCTCCTGACCTCGTGATCCACCCGCCTCGGCCTCCCAAAGTGCTGGGATGACAGGCGTGAGCCACCGCGCCCAGCCTCAGGTATATATATGAGCAGTATGAAAACGGATTAAGACGCTCAATAATCATCAGGGAAAAGCAAAGGGAACACAAGTGGGCCGATGCCGTCCGTTTCCCGCTGTCCACCGTCAGGCCATCTTCCTCGGAGGGCAGCCGCGTTTTGGATGAACTTTTTGAAAAATATTCAAAAGGACGCAATGAGGCCGCAAACGGAGAGTCCGAAGGCTGGAGAACAAACCGGGCTCCGTCTCCAATTCTGTGTCTCTGCCTCCTCTGAGTCGGGATAGAACGTGTGCAAGAGAGATCTCCGGTGGCAGGTGCATGGATGAGAATATCCCACCAAGGCCATCAAACGGAGACGGACGATGCCCTTCACACAAACAGAGGTCCCATGTGCGTTTCCTCCTGGGACACCTGCCCCCCACCCCACTCCCGGCCCGAGAAGTCAGTCTGGGCAGAGCAGGGTGGTGGTGTGACAAGGTAACACCAGCTGACAGCTCCCTGAGATGAAGCTTGTGACGCCCTTGCCTTTCAGAGCCTCCAGCTCAAGCCACAGACGCTGTCTTTTCCGAAAGATCAGACAGAGAGGTACCCTGGAGCGTGTCCAGACACACATCCGTCCCTCCTTTCCTGTAGAAACAACGTCCCTGTTCAACACGACCACTGGGGCAGGTGCCAGCCGTGACGAGCCATCACCGGGAGCTTCCGTCCTGCGTGTATCCGTCTGGGTAAGGGGCCACCAGCCCGTGCCCGGCTGTTGATTAATATGAGACTCCACGTGCCTGGGTGGAGAGGATGTCCCCAAGCGTCTCAGCTTGTCCCCTCGTTTCCCTGGTAACAGCCTCCAAATGCAGCGAGCTGGGCTCGGCTCCTCCTTCCCTGCTGCCGGTGGACCAGGCCCAGGCGGGCCACGTGGGCAACTCCGCACCTCACCTGTCAACACCGGCCGACCCAGCGTTTGATCACGGCAGACACCTGTCCCACCAAGGCCGCTCATCCCGTGATCACAGGGCCCTGCTAATGTAGTCAGCCGTGGCCACCCTGGGGAGACGTACCCGGGATCTGCCACGGAGTCTCTGGTTTCTTTTCTTTTCTTTTCCTTTCTTTCTTTCTTTCTCTCCTTCCTTTCTCCCTCCCTGTTCTTTCTTTCTTTCTTTCTCTTTCTTTCTTTCTTTCTTTCTTTCTTTCTTTCTTTCTTTCTTTCTTTCTTTCTTTCTTTCTCTTTCTTTCTTTCTCTCCTTCCTCCCTCCCTCCCTGTTCCTTCTCTCTTTCTTTCTTTCTTTCTCTCTTTCCTTCCTTCCTTCCTTCCTTTCTTTCTTTCTTTCTTTTCTTTCTTTCTTTCTTTCTTTCTTTCTTTCTTTCTTTCTTTCTTTCTTTCTTTCTTTCTTTCTTTCTTTCTTTCTTTCTTTCTTTCTTTCTCCTTCCTTCTTTCCTTCCTTCTCTTTCTTTCTTCTTTCTCTTTCTTTCTTTCTCTCCTTCCTCCCTCCCTCCCTGTTCCTTCTCTCTCTTTCTTTCTTTCTTTCTTTCTTTCTTTCTTTCTTTCTTTCTTTCTTTCTTTCTTTCTTTCTTTCTTTCTTTCTTTCTTTCTTTCTTTCTTTCTTTCTTTCTTTCTTTCTTTCTTTCTTTCTTTCTTTCTTTCTTTCTTTCTTTCTTTTTGAGATGGAGTTTTGCTTTTGTCGCCCAGGCTGGAGTGCAGTGGTGCAATCTCGGCTCACCACAACCTCCGCCTCCCAAGTTCAAGCGATTCTCCTGCCTCAGCCTCCCAAGTAACTGAGATTACAGGCACCTGGCACCACGCCCGGCTGATTTTTGTATTATTAGTAGAGACGGGGTTTCACCATGTTGGTCAGGCTGGTCTTGAACTCCTGACCTCAGGCGATCCACCTGCCTCGGCCTCCCAAAGTGCTGGGATGACAGGCGTGAGCCACCGCGCCCGGCCAGGATTTTTTATTCCTCTCTCCGTGGCTCCAGCTCCATAAAACTCTCCAAGTGTGCTTTCAGAAATACGCCTTTAGAAGGATGGAAAGAGGTGTTTCTTATACAAGCGATGTTACAGCTAAAATAAAGACTAGGAAATCTGGCTGCAAGAATGTTAATTTTTTTGCTTTGTCTTGTTTTTGAGACGGAGTCTCGCTCTCTCACCCAAGCTGGAGTGCAGTAGTGTGATCTCAGCTCACTGCAACCTCCGCCTCCCGGGTTCACGCCGTTCTCCCGCCTCAGCCTCCTGAGTAGCTGGGACTACAGGTGCCGCCGCCACACCCGGCTAATGTTTTGTATTTTTAGTAGAGACGGGGTTTCACCGTGTTAGCCAGGATGGTCTCGAACTCCTGACCTCAAGTGATCCACCCGCCTCAGCCTCCAAAAGTGCTGGGATGACAGGCGTGAGCCACCGCGCCCGGTCATTTCTTTCTCTTTCTTTTTTTTTTTTTTTTTTTTTGAGATGAAATGTCACTCTGTGGCCCAGGCTGGAATGCAGTGGCGTGATCTTTGCTCCCTGCAACCTCCACCTCCCAGATTCAGTCAATTCTCCAGCCTCAGCCTGCGGAGTCCATGGGATGACAGGCGCCCGCCACCGCGCCCGGCTAATTTTTGTGTTTTTTAGTAGAGGCGGGATTTCACCATGTTGGCCCAGGCTGGTCTTGAACTCCTGTCCTCAGGTGATGCACCTGCCTCGACCTCCCAAAGTGCTGGGATGACAGGTGTGAGTCACCGCGCCCGGCCCCGATTTCATACTTTCTTTGGGTCTTTCCTAGTCTCTGCAAAGGTTTGAGTCAGACGTTGGGTTGGCGGAGGTGTTCCTGGCACGAGCTCACCTTCCAGAACCGCGATGGAAACTCAGCGCCCGACAGGAGGGTTGGTGATGTGGGCCCGTGGGTGAGGCAGGTCCCGGCTAACCCCACTGCAAATTGGTCTCATTTCAGACTTCCTTTCAGAAAATTAGACTCACCCGTTGACTAACCTCGGGGTAAGAAAAATCAAGTGTTTTTTTTTTTTTTTCCTTTTGAGCAACCTCTGGGTAAGAAAAATCAAGTTGTTTTTTTTTTTCTTTCTTTTTTATGACCACATTCCTTCACTTTGACTTCACCTCCTGGTACTCCAAAGACCATCTAGCTCTTTCTGACTTTCAATATTAAAAATTCTGCCTCATAAAACGTGGATCTAGCCGGCATCAAAGCCTCGCATTCCATCGTGATTCTCATGGTTTATATATATATATATAAAAGCCACACACAGCTCCTCACCTTCCTATGCCCCAGGCAATACTGTTCATCGCCAACCTTTCTATCCGGCAAACGTGAGCAGCTTCCATTAGCCCCTCTAGAGAAATCCTGGGCCGGAGCGGGAGGACCCCTGGTGAATAATTCTTTTTTTTTTTTTTTTTTTTGGGACGGAGTCTCGCTCTGTCGCCCAGGCTGGAGTGCAGTGGCCGGATCTCAGCTCACTGCAAGCTCCGCCCCCCGGGTTCCCGCCATTCTCCTGCCTCAGCCTCCCGAGTAGCTGGGACTACAGGCACCGCCACCTCGCCCGGCTAGTTTTTTGTATTTTTTTAGTAGAGACGGGGTTTCACCATGTTAGCCAGGATGGTCTCGATCTCCTGACCTCGTGATCCACCCGTCTCGGCCTCCCAAAGTGCTGGGATTACAGGCTTGAGCCACCGCGCCCAGCCCCCTGGTGAATAATTCTATCTCTGGTTTTACGGTGGAGAGTGTGTGTGGCGTTTTGGAAGTTCCACTTTGGACGGGAGACTCCCAGGACGACTTTTGTGCTTCTCTCAGGTCATAGAACAAATCTGACGGCGATTCCGAATTCTGCCAACCTCATGACCCGCCTTGATCCTTGGACACCCGGGAGAGAGAAATTCAGACCCGGTTGCCCTGGCCACGTTTCCAGCCAAACAGCCGCTGAATAAATGGGCCGGGCTCGTCTCGCAGGAGGTGCTGACGTCCAACCTGAGGGCTGGTGTTTTGAGGACGCTTCTTTGTTTTTCTGTGTGTCCGGGAAGAGTCTGGAGGACGGACTTTGTGCCATCATTTCAGCTCATCCTTCATTTTCCCGTAAGTATAAATTGGCCGGTTGTCTGCGGAAAAGGGAAAGGCTGGACGGGCACACTGAGAATCCGCCCCCCACACATAAGGTTACTGTGCTCTTTGCAAATCCTGAGACGCATAATTAAACCATTAACCGAGAGGCCCAAAGCTTTCCTCTTTCAACACTTTTCCCAAGGATCTCACCAACCGGGCCCTTCATCATTTTAAGTATGGGACGGGCCTGGCGGACGCCTGAGATTTTATGCTGTCCCCCCACCCGCCTCACTGTGTGGCCTTTTCTGAGCTCCCTGGGGTCTCCGATGTCCAGATGAAAATTGGCAAAAGCAGGTTTGCCGCCCACCTTCCTACCTACCTCACAGCCGGGCTGTGTGGGGAAAGTTCGTTTATGTTCCGGGAACCCTTTGTACCCTGTCAAAGCCTTTTACATAATTGCCTTGTCTTTTATTTTTTTCCAACTGGCTGAAGCCGGGAGAAGATGAAGCCCGTCCAAGCCCACTGGACAGCGAGTTCCGTTCGCCTGGACTTTCCCGGACGGGGTTCTGCGTAAAACCGGGTGCTCACAAAGCTTGCGGGCAACTGAAGACCGTTCTGCCCGGACCATTCCTATTCCACAGTGTTTTGGTCCTTTCTGTGCCTAAAGGAACACACCTCGAGTTGTGTCCTGATAAACCTTTATTCCCAGTGAGCCCCGATCCGCTCTCCTGAATGGATAGAGAATCCAGCCGCTCGTATTTCTTGGGATGATTTTCCTTGGTTATCACAGCCTTTGGAGGATTGCGTTTTTTTTTTTATTTTTTATTTTTTTTATTTTTCTTCCTACTCTATTTTTAGGCAGACTCTCCTGTGACCAGTTCATGTAACGAGAGTCTTGATGTAGCTTCAGGTTACCTTTGCAAAGGCATATCCCCTATGAAAAGCAGATTTAGGACTCTGGGCAGGGGGGGTTCACACGCGTCATGCAAGCATTTTGGGAGGCCCAGGCAGGTGGATCTCTGGAGGCCGGGAGTTTGAGACCACCCTGGCCAGCACGGTGAAATCCTGTCTCTACTAAAAACAGGAAAAAAGGAGTCAGGCACACTGAAAACTTGCCTGTAATCCCAGCTCCTCAGGAGGCTGAGGCAGGAGAATCGCTTGAAGCCGGGAGGCGGAGGTTGCAGTGAGCTGAGATCGCACCACTGCACTCCAGCCTGGGAGACACAGCAAGACTCTGTCTAAAAAGAAGGGAAGGGGAGGGGAGGGGAGAGGAGGGGAATGAAGGGGAAGGGAGGGAAGGGGAGGGGAGGGGAGAGGAGAGGAACAAAGGGGAAGGGAGGGAAGGGGAGGGGAGGGGAGAGGAGGGGAAGGGAGGGGAAGGAAGGAAGGGGAGGGGAGGGGAGTCAAGACTCTGTCTAAAAAGAAGGGAAGGGGAGGGGAGGGGAGGGAAAGGAAGGAAGGGGAGGGGAGGGAAGGGAAGGGGAGGACAGGGGAGAGGTGGGGAGGGAAAGGAATGAAGGGGAGGAGAGGGGAGGGGAGGGGAGGGAAGGGGAAGGGAGGGGAGAGGAGGGGAGGGAAAGGAAGGAAGGGGAGGGGAGGGGAGGGGAGAGGAGGGGAGGGAAAGGAAGGAAGGGGAGGGGAGGGGAACGAAGGGGAAGGGAGGGAAGGGGAGGGGAGGGGAGAGGAGGGGAGAGGAAGGGGAGGGGAGAGGAGGGGAGGGAAAGGAAGGAAGGGGAGGGAAGGGAAGGAAGGAAGGGGAGGGGAGGGGAGGGGAGGGGAGGGGAAGGGAAGGAAGGGGAGGGGAGGGGAGGGGAGAGGAGGGGAGGGAAAGGAAGGAAGGGGAGGGGAGGGAAAGGAAGGAAGGGGAGGGGAGGGGAGGGGAGGGGAGAGGAGGGGAAGGGAGAGGAGGGGAAGGGAAGGAAGGAAGGGGAGGGGAGGGGAGGGGAGAGGAGGGGAGGGGAAGGGGAGGGGAGAGGAGGGGAGGGAAAGGAAGGAAGGGGAGGGGAGGGGAGGGGAGGGCAGAGGAGGGGAGGGGAAGGGGAGGGGAGAGGAGGGGAGGGAAAGGAAGGAAGGGGAGGGGAGGGAAAGGAAGGAAGGGGAGGGGAGGGGAGGGGAGGGGAGGGGAGAGGAGGGGAGGGAAAGGAAGGAAGGGGAGGGGAGGGAGGAAGGGAAGGGAAGGAAGGGAAGGAGATGGGAGGAGAGTCAAGACTTTGTCTAAAAAGAAGGGAAGGGGAGGGGATGGGAGAGGAGGGGAGGGGAGGGGAAGGAAGGGAAGGGGAGGGAAGGGAAGGAAGGAAGGGGAGGGGAGGGGAGGGGAGGGGAGGGGAAGGGAAGGAAGGGGAGGGGAGGGGAGGGGAGAGGAGGGGAGGGAAAGGAAGGAAGGGGAGGGGAGGGGAGGGGAGAGGAGGGGAGGGAAAGGAAGGAAGGGGAGGGGAGGGGAGTCAAGGCTGTCTAAAAAGAAGGGAGAGGAGGGGAGGGGAGGGGAGGGAAGGAAGGGGAGGGGAGTCAAGATTCTGTCTAAAAAGAAGGGGAGGGGAGGGGAGGGGAGGGAGGAAGGGAAGTGTCCGTTCGACAGAAAGGACGCATCCTAGTGACAGAAGAAAACATTCTGGCCGAGCCTGGTGACAACAGTTAATAAACAACGTATAACTCAAGATTGAGAAAGGAACACATTTTCCATGTTTCCACTAAAAAAAAAAAAAAGATGAAGCAGTTGAAGCGACAGAGGCACGAATTAACCTGATGCCAAATCCTTCCACAACGACCCACGTCTCCACACGTCACGGGGGGCGCCTGAAAAACATGCAATTATTATGTGCCAAAGTGTCTGCAAAGTAAAACGTTTTCCAAAACACACACGAAACATCTTCGTTCCTGAGCTGGACTTGTCTGAAACGGTGACTTTTTTTTCCGTTGGCACCGCACGGAGCCAACGACGGAACCGGTTCCCGGTTTAGAATTCAGTAGTGAAAGGACAAGGGAGAGAAGTTCAAAAAGGGGAGCTTTTTTTTTTTTTTTTTTTTTTTTTTGTTGAGACGGAGCCTCGCTCAGTCGCCCGGGCTGGAGTGCAGTGGCCGGATCTCAGCTCACTGCAAGCTCCGCCTCCCGGGTTCACGCCATTCTCCTGCCTCAGCCTCCCGAGTAGCTGGGATGACAGGCACCTGCCACCACACCCGGCTAATCTTTGTATTTTTAGTAGAGACGGAGTTTCACCATGTTGGCCAGGATGGTCTTGAACTCCTGACCTCAGGTGATCCGCCCGCCTCGGCCTCCCAAAGTGCTGGGATGACAGGCGTGAGCCACCGCGCCCAGCCAGGGGATGCATTTTTTTAAATTAAAAATTAAAAAAAATTAATTTTTATTATTTTTGGAGACGGAGTGTCACTCTTGTCGTCCTGGCCTCCCACGTTCAAGCAATTCTTCGGCAGGGACGTTTTATTAAAATGACTAAGAGCCTCACGGAGGCGCCCACGGCTTTGAGATGCAGTTTTCACTGAAGGTCAGTCACAGGTAGGGCTGATCACCAGTGTGACTAACCTGTCTCCAGCCCAGCCAGAGGTCAAGCTGATAGAAGAGGGTGTGGGTCCCCCACCATCAATTACATTCTGTTTTTATTTTATTTTTGTTTGAGATGCAGTTTCACTCTTGTTGCCCAGGCTGGAGTGCGGTGGCATGATCTCGGCTCACCGCAACCTCCGCCTCCCGGGTTCATGCAATTCCTCTGCCTCAGCCCCCCGAGTAGCTGGGACAACAGGCGCCCGCCACCACGCCCGGCTAATTTTTGTATTTTTAGTAGAGACGGGGTTTCACCGTGTTAGCCAGGATGGTCTCGATCTCCTGACCTCGTGATCTGCCCGCCTCGGCCTCCCAAAGTGCTGGGATGACAGGCGTGAGCCACCGCGCCCGGCCAGAGGATGCATTTTTTAAATTAAAAAAAAAATAATAATTTTTATTATTTTTGGAGACGGAGTGTCACTCTTGTCGCCCTGGCTGGAGTGTGCAATGGCACGATCTCAGCTCACTCCAGCCTCTGCCTCCCGGGTTCAAGCAATTCTCCTGCCTCAGCCTCCTGAGTAGCTGGGATTACAAGTCTGAGCCACCGTGTCCAGCCCTGGGAGATGCATTTTCTATACAGCTGCAGGAGAGCAAAGGTGACACAGAGAGAAGATCCTTTAGCAAATGTGTGGCAAGAAAAGAGAGGCATTCCGCCTAATTCAAAGAAATCAGCCAAGCCCGGCACACACAGCTCACAGTCTCCAGGACACACAGCCCAGACTTCCCAACCTTGGTTTTTTCTCCACACCCTTCAACTGCCATGCTTGCAAACTCTTAAACGTGATCGTGTTGTTGCATTCTGACCTGGGTGACAGAGTGAGACTCTGTCTCAGTGTAGAAAAGAAAGAAAGGAAGGAAGAAATAAAGAAAGAAAGAGAGAGAGAGAGAAAGAAAGAAGGAAAGAAGGAAAGAAGGAAGGGAGTGAAGGGAGGGAAGAAAGAAAGAAAGAAAGAAAGAAAGAAAGAAAGAAAGAAAGAAAGAAAGAAAGAAAGACAGAAAGAAAGAAGGAAGGAAAGAAGGAAGGAAGGAAGGAAAGGAAGGAAGGAGAGAGAAAGAAAGAAGGAAAGAAGGAAGGAAGGAAAGGAAGGAAGGAGAGAGAAAGAAAGAAGGAAAGAAGGAAAGAAGGAAGGAAGGAAAGGAAGGAAGGAAAGAAGGAGGAAGGAAGGAAAGAGAGAGGAGAAAGAAAGAAAGCAAGGAAAGAAGGAAGGGAGGGAGGGAAGGAAAGGAAGGGAGAAAAGGAAGGAAGGAGAGAGAAAGAAAGAAAAAAAGAAAGAAAGAAAGAGAAAGAAAGAAGGAAAGAAGGAAGGAAAGAAAGAAGGAGGAAGGAAGGAAGGAGATAGAGAGAAAGAAAGAAAGAAGGAAAGAAGGAAGGAAGGAAAGGAAGGAAGGAAAGAAGGAGGAAGGAGAGAGAGAAAGAAAGAAAGAAGGAAAGAACGAGGAAGGAAGGAAGGAGAGAGAAAGAGAAAGAAAGAAAGAGAAAGAAAGAAAGAAAGAAAAAGAAAAAGAAAGAAAGAAAGTTCAGATGATTTTAAACGTGTAAGTTGCTTCTGTTTGGACAGAAAAGCGTCCTCTTTACCGGCCTTTTCCAAACAGCTCTGCTCATTTACTGGAAACGTCCCGTTTGTCACGGATACTCCGTGTATTTCGCTGAGGGCCGTCCTCCGCCCACCGCAGAACATGCTGCTTGTCTTTCTGAAACGGCCTTTCCTTGTGGAACCTGCCCCGGCCTTTAAAACATTCATTTCCAACGTTGGCCTTGGGAGAAGGATTTTTTTTTTTTTTTTTTTTTTTTTTGGATCAGCACACACGGCAGATTTGTGTCTGGCTGAAATTATCACAGGTGTGGGCACATACTGACATGGTTCTTAGGCTGCGTCGTAACTCTCTAGAAGACAACCTCAGAAAAGACACAGATCTGCAGACACAGGAATTGCTTGACATCAATAGAACAGGCCAGATCAAAGGTTTGCAAAACGCCTTCCTCTAGAAGACATTACCCCAGGTCTGCAAGAACCCTGGAGGCGACCGAAGTAGAAAACAGCCGAGATGAACAACTTTTCTCTGCAGAGAGCTCACGAGCACAGCAACAGGCCAGACGGATTTGTTCTGAAAAATGAGGACGCGTGCGTCTCGCACAGGTGGTTCTCATTGTCTCCCAGACACTTGTTCCAAACGTTTTAAAAAAAGACTCAGGATGATTTTTTTTTTTTTTTTGGCCGGGCGCGGTGGCTCACGCCTGTCATCCCAGCGCTTCGGGAGGAGGCCGAAGCGGGTGGATCACAAGGTCAGGGGTTCGAGACCAGCCTGAGCAACGTAGTGAAACCCCGTCTCTACTAAAAACACAAAACATTAGCCGGGCGTGCTGGCGGGCACCTGTCATCCCAGCTACTCGGGAGGCTGAGGCAGGAGAATCGCTTGAACCCGGGAGGCGGAGGTTGTAGTGAGCCGAAATCGGGCCATTGCGCTCCAGCCGAGACAGGTGGATCACCTGAGGTCGAGAGTTCGAGACCAGCTTAGCCAACATGGCTAAACCTGGTCTCGACAAAAAATATAAAAATTAGCCGGGCGAGGTGGCGGGCACCTGTCGTCCCAGCTGCTCTGAAGGCTGAGGCAGGAGAATGGCGGGAACCCGGGAGGCGGAGGTTGCAGAGAGCTGAGATCACGCCACGGCACTCCAGCCTGGACGACAGAGCGAGACTCCGTCTCAGGAAAAAAAAAAAAAAAAAATTGAGCAGTTTGAAAGCTTTTTTCCTTCTTTTTTGAGACAGGGTCTCCCTCTGTCGCCCAGGCTGGAGTGCAGTGGTGCAATCTCAGCTCACTGCAGCCTCGACCTCCTGGGCTCAAGAGATTCTCCCACCTCAGCCTCCCGTGAAGCTGGGATGATAGACGTGCACCAAAACGTATTTCCATCTTCTCAGCATTTAGGAGAGTTTCACATCACATACCCTGACCTTGAGAATGAATTCAAGAAACTCTTTTTTTTTTTTTTTTTTTTGAGATGAAATCTTGCTCTGTCGCCCAGGCTGGAGTGTACTGGCGCAATCTCGGCTCAGTGCAACCTCCGCCTCACAGGTTCAAGCTATCCTCATGCCTCAGTCTCCTGAGTAGCTGGGATCACAGGCACCTGCCAACACGCCTGGCTAATTTTTGTATTTTTAGTAGAGACGAGGTTTCACCACGTTGGCCGGGCTGGTCTCGAACTCCTGACCTCAGGTGATCCTCCCGCCTCGGCCTCCCAAAGTGCTGGGATGACAGGTGTGAGCCACCCTGGCCCGGCCCAACCACCTGATTGAGATAAAGGTCCCCCCAGGCTCTCATTCCTTCTGACCCTGTTTTCTTTCTTTCTTTTCTTCCTGCCCTCCTAGAGTGGGAGACGCTGACTCCAGCAGTCATCTTTGCACTGTTACAGAAATGTCAGGTATTTAACGAAACAATGATCATCCCGTATGTGCCAACGAGAACATATTGTACAAATATAGACAAAGTGGCATCGTTTGCATCCGTCGTTCCGGGTAGACACGCGATGAATTTTTCATATCCTCCCTGCTTTGAACTCCGTTATTACGGCTGGATACGGTGATTTGTATGTTTCTCTGAAGTCTTGTTTTCTGACAGCAGCACTCACGTATTTACAAGGCTTGCTTGTTTTTACAGCTTCATGGGGATCCTCCTGAAACTGGTTTTTTTTCTTTGTTTGTTTGTTTAATTTTCTCTCCCACTATGGGTGAGGTCCTGACGGACGCTGTGTGACGATCAATTGTCTAATTTACATCGTGCGAATCATAGATTTCAGAGACGGAGTTTTGCTCTCGTCTCCCATCCTGGAGGGCAGTGGCACGAGATCGGCTCACGGCAACTTCCACCTCCCGGGTTCGAGCGATTCTCTTGCCTCAGCCTCCTGAGTAGCGGGGATGACAGGTGCACACCACCACGCCCGGCTAATTTTTGTATTTTTAGCAGAGACGGGATTTCATCATGTTGGTCAGGCTGGTCTCGAACTCCTGACCTCAGGTGATCCACCTGCCTCGGCCTCCCAGAGTGCTGGGATGACAGGTGTGAGCCTCCATGCCCAGCTGGCTAATTTTTGTATTTTTAGTAGAGATGGGGTTTTACCATGTTGGCCAGGCTGGTCTCGAACTCCTGACCTCAGGCGATTCTCCTGCCTCAGCCCCCCAAGTAGCTGGGATTACAGGCGCCTGCCACCACGCCCGGCTAATTTTTGTATATTTAGTAGAGACGGGGTTTCACCATGTTGACCAGGCTGGTCTCAAACTCCTGAACTCAGGTGATCCACCTGCCTCGGCCTCACAAAGTGCTGGGATTACAGGAGCCCACCACCACGCCTGGCTAATTTTTGTATTTTTAATAGAGATGGGGTTTCACCATGTTGACCAGGCTGGTCTCGATCTCCTGACCTCAGGTGAAGCACCTGCCACGGCCTCCCAAAGTGCTGGGATTACAGACGCGAGCCGCTGAGTCCGGACCCCACTCAGATTTTCTAACAGTCAGTAGATGGAGGCTGGGGGAGACCGTGAGCGAAGGGGCCTGGGTGACTGGGGGTCTTCAGCTGAGGGGCTGAGGAGGTTTGCTCTTTTTATTTCTCCTGTGCTCATATGCTGTGTTACAGGAGACCTCCTTGGCTCCTGGCTGTCCCACCCTCCACACGCACTTCCCGATGACCACCTGAGCGTGACCCCCTCACCGGCGAATGCTCCAGACCCCGTCACAATCCAGGCCTGTGAAAGCGGGGGTCCCCCGGTCACCTTGGTGTGGGCACTTAGCAACGAAAGAGGATATTAGGGGTGTCCCCTGATATCACAACATACGGCTGGATCGGCTGTGAAAGTTGTGAGGATGTGGAAAATGTTGAACAACATTTATTATATAGGTATATGTTTATATTTCAATTAAATATTTAATTAATATCTAATAATAAATATTAATATCTATTTAATATTAATCATTTAATTAATATCCAATAATAAATATGAATGATTATTAGATATTAATTAAATATTTAATAATATTTAAATGTTTAATAATTAAATGCTTAATATTTAGTAATCAATATTAATAAATATTTAATGACTAATATTTAATAATTATTTACACATTTGATTAAAATATAAACCTGCATACAGCTATATAGCCATATATTTACATATATCCATATTTATCTATGCAATAGATATGCATCTATATGCATATTGCAGTATATGCAATATAAAATAGAAACATAAATTGAAATACTAATTAAATATTTATTTAATATTACTTAATATTTCTATATTATATAATACAATATATTATATACAATATATAATAAATATTTATATTTATGTATTTATATTATATACAATATATAATAAATATCAATGTATTTATATTATATACAATATATAATAAATATCAATGTATTTATATTATATACAATATATAATATCAATGTATTTATAATATATATAATATATAATAATATAAATGTATTTATAATATATAATATATAATAATATGAATATATTTACATAATATAAATATATGTAATATATAATAATATAAAATAATATGTATATAATATATAATAAATATAATATTGTATCTATATATTATATAATATATAATAAACATATTTATACAATATAATAATGTAATATATTTAATATTATTAAATATAAATTAATTAGTATTTAACAATAATTATTTAATATTTAATAATAACAATAATAATGTTTGATAATGTTGAATAACATCGACGAGGGTTGGTGGACACGGTTGCAGGTAAAAAGACACACAATTTGGCGGTGCGGCGGTGACTCACACCTCTGATCCCAGCGCTTTGTGAGGCTGTCGGGGGAGGATGACTTGAGGCCAGAAGTTGGAGACCAGCCTGGGCAACATGGTGAGATTCTCCCCCGCTCCTTCATCTCTACAAAAAATAAAAAAACAGAAAGAGGCAAGATTCATGAATCATGGAGGGAGGGCTCTGTGATGTCCCGACAGCCTCAGCAATGCTGCGTTGGGCCTTTGCAAGGAAAAGAGATTGTCAGCAAGTAACTGCAACTGTAGGGCAGAGGAGATGGATGTTTCCCTGAGGACATCTTTCTGTTCTTTTCTATTTTTTATTTTAATATTATTATTATTTTTTTTATTATTTTTATTATGATCATTTTTGAGATGGAGTCTTGCTTTGTTGCCCAGGCTGGAGTGCAGTGGCACCGTCTCGGCTCACTGCAAGCTCCACCTCCTGGTTCAGGAGATTCTCCTGCCTCAGCCTCCGGAGTAGCTGGGATTACAGGTGTCCGCCACCACGCCCGGCTAATTTTTGTATTTTTAGTAGAGACAGGGTTTCACCATGTTAGTCAGGATGGTATCGATCTCCTGACCTCGTGATCCGCCCGCCTCGGCCTCCCAAAGTGCTGGGATGACAGGCGTGAGCCGCCGTGCCCGGCCATGTGAAATGTTTTTACAGCACTTAGACTGTTTTCGTGATCGATTGCATTGAAAGATTAGGTTTTGAATGTTCCCACTGATACAAAACACACAGTGATATAAGGAGGTGAGGCAGTGGATGCCTTAACGTGATTTAATCATTCGACATTGCGCGCATGGATGAAAACGTAACATTGCACCCTGGACGCATGCATAATTATTGGCCGATTAAAAATAAAGTAGTGGCCGGGTGTGGTGGTTCATGCCTATAATCCCAGCACTTTGGGAGGTCGAGACAGGTGGATCACAAAATCAGGAGTTCGAGTCCAGCCTGGCCAACATGGTGAAACCCTATCTATACTAAAAATACAAAAATTAGCCGGGTGTGGTGGCAGGTGCCTGTAATCCCAGCTACTCGGGAGGCTGAGGTTGGAGAATCGCTTGAACCCGGGAGGCGGAGGTTGCAGTGAGCCGAGATCGCGCCCCTGCACTCCAGCCTGGGCGACAGAGCAAGACTCCGTCTCAAAACAACAACAACAACAAAAAAGGCTCCAGCCCTAAAATAGAAGAAACCCCTACCACAGAAACTCCTGCTCCAAAGATATTGGGCAAGAAAGCGTAAGAGGCAATTATAAAAAGTAATAAAGGTTCTTTGGACATGCTGGCAAATCTAAACAATAATAACAATAAAAAAATGAAACTAATAAAACATTAGGAAAACATATGAGAGTTTTATGACCTGCTTTTTCTTCTTTTGAAACTATATTAAAAATATGTTTGTGGCCGGGCGCGGTGGCTCAAGCCTGTAATCCCAGCACTTTGGGAGGCCGAGGCGGATGGATCACCTGAGGTCAGGAGATCGAGACCAACCTGGCCAACATGGTGAAACCCCGTCTCTACTAAAAATACAAAAATTAGCCGGGTGTGGTGGCGGACGCCTGTAATCCCAGCTACTCAGGAGGCTGAGGCAGGAGAATGGCGTGAACCCGGGAGGCAGAGGTTGTAGTGAGCTGAGATTGCACCACTGTACTCCAGCCTGGGCAACAGAGCGAGACTCCATCTCAGGAAACAAAAAAAAAAAAAAAAAAAAAAAGGATAAGGGCATTTTCCCCTCCTTAAGCTCAGGTAAGGCTCAGTAAGTTACCCTATCTGTATGTACACGCATCCGTCTACTTATAAAATGTTGCCATTGCGTTCATCAAACCGTTATTGGATTTCTCTTGATTTTTATTTTTAGACAACAGGGTTTTTCTCTGTCCCCCCAGCCTGGAGTGAAGAGATTCAATCACAGTTTACTGCAGCCTTGGCCTCCTGGGCTCCAGCCCTCCTCCCACCTCAACCTCCCAAGTAGCTCAGATTACAAGCTCATGCCGTCATGCCCACTTCATGTTTCAAAGTTTTTGTAGAGATGGGGTCTTGCTATGTTGGCCAGGCTGGTCTCAAGGTCCTGGGGTCAAGCGAAAGCGCTGGGATTACAAGCATGAACCACCACGACCTGCCATTTCTACCTGTCTTTACCTGCACCTGTTTCTTGAGATATTGTATTCATTGCAGACTTGTGACAATCTTCTTGATTTTTCAAACTCATTGCAATAAATTCTTACTCGTCTCGCTGACTCAGCTTTTGGTATCCTTTTGAATCTGGTGCCCCGGCCAGGCATAGGGGCCGTAATCTGTAATCTCAGCACTTTGGGAGGTCAAGAAGGGGGGGTTAGATCACCTGAAGTCAGGAGTTTGAGACCATCCTGGCCAACAAGGTGAAACCCCGACTCTACTAAAAATACAAAAATGAGCTGGGAGTGGTGGCAGGTGCCTGTGATCCCAGCTACTCAGGAGGCTGAGGCAGGAGAATCGCTTGAACCCGGGAGGCGGAGGCTGCAGTGAGCCGAGATCGCGCCACTGCACTCCAGCCTGGGAGACAGAGCGAGACTCCACCTCAGATAATAATAATAATAATAATATTATTATTAATTATATAATAATTAATTATAATTATATAATTAATAATAATTATAAATAATTATTATTAATATTATTATAATAAATAATATTTATTTTATAATTATTATAATAAAATAATAATAAAATCAGTCTGGTGCCCACCCTAGATAAATGCCTTACTCTAGTCCCAGCCCTGAAGGTGAGTAAGAACCTTGGAAGTTTGGTATCTCCCCCAGATACTACTCAGCCATAAAGAGGGAGAAAATAATAGCATTCCCAGCCATCTGGATGGAGCTGGAGGCCGTGATTGTAAGTGAAGTAACTCAGGAACGGACAATCAAACATCATTATGTTCTCACTTATAAGTAGGAGCCAAGCTTCGAGGACGCAAAGGCATGAGAATGATAGAATGGACTTTGAGGGCTCGGGGAAGGGTTGGAGGGTTAAGCAATGAAAGGAATGAAATAATGGGATTTGCTGCACCTGTAAGTCCACTAGCCAGAAGGGTTAACCCAGACAGTGCACCTGTATTTAAGAGTGGACGTCCGGCCGGGCGCGATGGCTCACGCCTGTCATCCCACCACTTTTTGGGAGGCCGAGGCGGGCGGATCACCTGAGGTCAGGAGTTCGAGACCAGCCTGACCAACATGGTGAAACCCCGTCTCTACTAAAAATACAAAAATTAGCCGGGCGTGGTGGCAGGTACCTGTCATCCCGGCTACTCGGGAGGCTGAGACAGGAGAACTGCTTGATCCCAGGAGGCGGAGTTGCCGTGAGCTGAAAATGTGCCATTGCACTCCAGCCTGGGCGACAAGAGTGAAAGTCCATCTCAAAAACACACACACACACACACACACACAAAAACCAAAAAAACAGTGAACATCCACATAGGATGGGGTGGCTGGCGTAACTGGGGGGTCCTTGTCCAGTGACCCGCTGTTGAGAGTGCATTGGAATTCATTTGACATTGAATGGTTGATCCTAACCACATACGATGACGGTTGGCCTAGTCACTCCCCTGCTCCAACCACACACACACACACACACACACACACACACACACCCCACACACACACAGAACGTGTGCATCAAATAACTGATGAATCTATTAATTGCTTGTTAGGCAAAATCTATCATGTGGTCCCACGGAGGCCGAGCGACGTAGCCCCCGATTCGCTAACGAACCAACCGGGACTCTGAAGATTTCAATTTGTACCCGGGTAAGTGAGTGAGTGACAAGCCGTTCCTTCTCCAGGACTGAGCTGGCCGGATCATCACGGCTGAGGGATTTGAGAAGCTACCTCCGGTCTCGTAGGTGACGGCTGAGAAAACAGAGGTAGCTGAAATAATGGCTCTGCATTGAGAAACTAGACGGTGTCCGTCAGCCAGCTGGGAAGCTGTCGCAGTCGGGAGTTTCTCCTGGCATTAGCCGGGAATACCAGATTTAAGGGGCTGGGTTTTTTTTTTTTAAGTTTTTATTTATTTATTTATTTGACTTATTTATTTTTTGAGACAGAGTTTCACGCTGTCACCCAGGCTGGAGTGCAGTGGTGCGATCTCGGCTCACTGCAACCTCCGCCTCCCGGGTTCAAGCGATTCTCCTGCCTCAGCCTCCCGAGTGGCTGGGATGACAGGAGTCCAGCACTATGCCCGACTAATTGATGTATTTTTAGTAGAGACGGGGTTTCTCCATGTTGGTCAGGCTGGTCTCGAACTCCTGACCTCGTGATCTGCCCTCCTCAGCCTTCCAAAGTGCTGGGATTGCAGGCGTGAGCCACCGCGCCCGGCCCCGTTTGTAAAGTTGATGCATAAAAGCAAAAGAGCATAATTTAGGTACTTGTGGTCATGTAATGCATTCGTGTAATTTGTAAAAATCAACTCGGTTCACTTGGGATATCTGTCACCTTAAATATTCGTCTTCTCTTAATGCTAGAACTGGTGGAATTCTTCTTATAATTTAAGAGAATATAAGATTTAATATGAGACTATAATTATATAGTTATATATAATGTAATTGGTTCTAGCATAAAGAAAATACAAGTATTTAAATTTTATTACACATATATTTTACATAATTTAAAACATATATTTTATTTTATATGTATTATATATACATATAATTTAAAAGAGCACCAAAAACTCAGTCGTCAAGAAAACTGGCGGGGCGCGGTGGCTCACGCCTGTCATCCCAGCACTTTGGGAGGTCGAGGTGGGCAGATCACCTGAGGTCAGGAGTTTGAAACCAGCCTGGCCAACAGGGCAAAACCTGTCTCTACTAAAAATACAAAAATTAGCCGGGCGTGGTGGTGGGTGCTTGCAATCCCAGTTACTTAGGAGGCTGAGGCAGGAGAATCGCTTGAACCCGGGAGGCAGAGGTTGCAGTGAGCCGAGATCACGCCACTGCACTCCAGCCTGGGTGACAGAGCGAGACTGTGTCTGAAAAAGAAAAAGAAAGAAAGGAAAGAAGGGAAAGAAGGAAGGAAGGAGAAAGAAAGAAGAAAGGAAAGAAAAAGAAAAAGAAAGAAGAAACAAAGAAAGAGAAAGAAAGAAAGAAAGAAAGGAAAAGTAATAATTGCAATGATTTTGAAAAATCACGAGTCTGTGATGAACGTATTGTATCTTTATACATATACATGGAAAGAGAAGGAGAAAGACACGTGTAGAAACTGAGCAAGGAGATTTTTTTCCTGGTCAACATGCTTCTGAGCCGGGCACAGTGGCTCACGCGTGCAATCCCAGCACGTTGGGAGGCCGAGGCAGGTGGATCAGTTGAGGTCAGGAGTTGGAGACCAGCCTGGCCAACATGGCGAAACCCAGTCTCTACTACAAATACAAATATTAGCCGGGCGTGCTGGTGGGCGGCGATAATCCCAGCTACTCGGGAGGCTGAGGCAGGAGAATGGCTTGAACCCGGGAGACAGAGGTTGCAGTGAGCCGAGATCGTGCCACTGCCCTCCAGCCTGGGCGACAGCGTGAGACACCGTCTCACAAAAGGAAAAAGGATTTTTCTGAAATGATCTGAGGTTCATTTGAACTGAGCAGAATCTTGGAAAAGATGTTAGCCTTTGTTCTTTGGTTAGGCATCCTTTTTATTATTATTATTATTATTAATTGAGACAGGGTCTTGCTCTGTTGCCCAGGCTGGAGTGCAGGGGTTCGATCATAGCTCACTGCAGCCTTAACCTCATGAGCTCAGGCAGGCCTCCTGCCTCAGCCTCCTGAGTACCTGGAACTGCAGGTGCACGCAACTACACCTGGCTAAATTTATTAATTATTATTTTTATTATTTGTAGAGATGGGGCCTTGCTATGTCGCCCAGGCTGTTCTCAAACACCTGGGCTTAACCGATCCTCCTGCCTCAGCCTCCCAAAGTTCTGACATTATAGGCCTGAGCCACTGTGCCCGGTCCAGACATCCTTTTGGAAACTTTCTGGCTTCATAATTAGGATTTTTCGGAGCATCTCCGGGAGGCACCCACAGGACCCAGGTCCACACCTCAGTCTTTCCCCAGCCACTGCTATGCCTCCGTCTGGCTCTGAGACAAGCTCCGGGCTCACACGGCCATCCTCACATCCCACAAGGGCTCTGGTACCGCTGGCCGCACCTCTGAGCTCCTACAGCTTCGCAGCTCTCTCCAAGGAGCTCCTTCAAATCGAGATCACATGTGATCGCACAGTCTTTACCTTCATAAGCGCAGGCTCCGATTAGCCCGGATTTCCTACTTCTCTAGAATTAGTCTGATTTCGTTTCGTGTCAACCACGGAGCCAAAGTGGGCAGGAAGAAAAAAAAAAAGTTTAAAAATGACACGCAGAGGAAAAAAAAAGACAGAAAAATCGGGAACACCTGTCACAGCTTTATTTGTCCAGCAGAGAGAAACATTCATGTCGGTGATATGCGTTTGCCAGACCACGGGTGATCCTTGGAAGAACGACAGCTTGTCTGACGTCTACCATGCTGCCTTGGCTGTGGGAATTCCAGGACTCTGCCTGCTGGGACACTGCGTTTCCATCAGAGTCAGCCCAGTCCTGCCCATCACACCCTGGCCAAAGACTTGTTTGTTTTTGAGCTACGGTGTCGGTGTTTCACCCAGACTACAGTGCCACGGTTCAATCAAACCTCACCGCAGCCTCCTACCTCCCGGGCTCAAGCGATCCTCCCGCCTCGGCCTCCCGAGTAGCCGGGACCACAGACACGTGCCACGATGCTTAGCTCATTTATCTTTATTTTTAATAATTCCTTTGCAGACAGACGGTCTCACTATGTTGCCCAGCCTGGTCTTGAACCCCTGGGCCCAAGTGGTCCTCCTGCCTCAGTCTGCCAACTTGTTAGGATCATAGGCGGGGTACCACCACGCTTGGCTAGTTTCGTTTTCGGTTGAGTTTTGAGATGGAGTTTCACTCTTGTTGACCAGGCTAGAGTGCAATGGTGTAATCTCAGATCACTGCAACCTCTGCCTCTTTGGTTCAAGCGATTCTCCTGCCTCAGCCTCCTGAGTAGCTGCGATTACAGGCCTGTGCAACCACGCCCGGCTAATTTTTGTATTTTTAGTAGAGACGGAGTTTCACCATGTTGGCCAGGCTGGTCTCGAACTCCTGACCTCAGGTGATCCACCTGCCTCGGCCTCCCAAAGTGCTGGGATTACACGCATGAGCCACCACTCGCAGTCATGGATAATTTATTTTATAATTTTTTTTTTAAGAGATGGGGCTCTCACTCTGTTGCCCAGGCTGGTCTGGAACTCCCAGGCTCAAGAAATCCTTCTGACTGGGCTAGAGAAACATGTGACAGCAATGAGCCCTCAAATGGTGATTTCCTCACCAAGAGAAAACCATAGAAGGTAGAAATAATATACCCTTTCCCCGTGACTAGAACAGAATCAGGCATTCCTGGGACAGACCCAGAGTGAACAAAAGGTTTCCTGGAAGAATTTATGACAGGAGAAGACGAAATCAAGGAAAGCCTCTAAAAAAGCAATAAATAAGGGCCGGGCGCGATAACTCACGCCCGTCATCCCAGCACTTTGGGAGGTCGAAGCAGGTGGATCACTTGAGGTCAGGAGTTCGAGACCAGCCTGGCCAACATGGTGAAACCCTGTCTCTGTTAAAAATACAAAAATTAGCCGGGCGTGGTGGCAGGTGCCTGTCATCCCAGCGACTCGGGAGGCTGAGGCAGGAGAATCGCTTGAACCCAGACGGCAGAGCTTGCAGTGAGCTGAGATTGCACCACTGCACTCCAGCCTGGGTACAAAGAGAGACTCCCTCTCAAATAAGAAATAAATAAAGAAAGAAAATAAAATAAACTAACAGAGCTTTTCCTTCTGAGGTGGCGGGCGCGGTGGCTCAGGCCTGTCATCCCAGCACTTTGGGAGGCCGAGGCGGGCGGATCACGAGGTCGGGAGTTCAAGGCCCGTCTGACCAACCTACTGAAACCCTGTCTCTAGGAAAAATACAAAAATTAGCTGTGTGTGGTGGCGGGCACCTGTCATCCCAGCGACTCGGGAGGCTGAGGCAGGAGAGTCGATTGAACCCGGGAGCTGGAGTTTGCAGTGAGCTGAGATTACACCGCTGAACTCCAGCCTGGGCGACAGAGCAAGACTCTGTCTGAAAAATAAATAAATAAATAAATAAAAGTAAAGAGAATTTTTCCTTCTGAGGTATGAAGGCCTGAATGACCACAACGTACAAAGAATCACCAGTAATACCTGGTTCTGTTGCACTGCAAACGTCACACCCGATGTCTCGAACCACAAAAGGAAGGGACAGGGGATTTATTTTATTTTATTTTATTTTATTATTTTATTTTATTTTATTTTATTTTTTATTTTATTTTATTTTTTATTTTATTTTATTTTTTGAGACAAAGTCTCGCTCTGTCGCCCAGGCTGGAGGGCAGTGGCGCGATCTCGGCTCACTGCAACCTCCGCCTCCCGGGTTCAAGCGATTCTCCTGCCTCAGCCTCCCGAGTAGCTGGGATGACAGGCACCCGCCACCACACACAGCTAATTTTTGTATTTTTAGTAGAGACGGGGCTTCACCATGTTGGCCGGGCTGGTCTCGAACTCCTGACCTCAGATGATCCACCTGCCTCGGCCTCCCAAAGTGCTGGGATGACAGGCGTGAGCCCCCGCGCCCAGCTCCTGCCACACTGCCTGCAGAGTCGTGGTTTGCTCTTCTCCTGTAGCACATGCGGAGAAAGGAAATATCCCATGAGGAAAATTAATTCCACACACACATCTTGGGAGGGGATTAAAATACTCAGATAGGCTTGGACGTGCCGCTGTCTGTCCTGTGTCTGAAACGTGAGAATCATTTCTCTGTCCCAGGCCCGTGGAGAGGGAGAGGAGGGGCTGGGATTCCGCCACCAGACCATTTACTGCTTCATAAAGAATTTCCCTGAAACCCTGAACCTTTTGATAGGTAATTACAGTCAGGAAACCCAGCACATATGAATTTTATATTTACAATCCACACTGAGGTCACCCTTGAAACCCCCCACCATCTCTCTGCCTTCAGAAATAGGTTCCTGGGACCGTTTTATTAAAACTGCATTTCCTCCGTCGCTGCTATGGTCCGGCCGAGGAGAAAATGGGAACAGATGTGGCCGGGGACGCCTTGAGAATCTGGCTGTTCATTATCTTCCGAGGGACGCGGGGAAGTCGTGGTTGAAGTCATCCACCGCTGCATGAAATATTATTTTAAAATGTTTTTAATTATTAAATATGATTAAACACTTAATACTATTTAAATAAATGTTATTTATTTAAATACACGTAATTGTTGATTTAAATAGGATTACTGGCCGGGCGCGGTGGCTCGTGCCCGTCATCCCAGCACTTTGGGAGGCCGAGGCGGACGGATCACCTGAGGTCAGGAGTTCGAGACCAGCCTGGCCAACATGGTGAAACCCCGTCTCTACTAAAAATACAAAAATTAAGACGGGCGGATCACGAGGTCAGGAGATCGAGACTATCCTGGCTAATACGGTGAAACCCTGTCTCTACTAAAAAATACAAAAAAAAAAAAAATTAGCCAGGCGTGGTGGCGGGCACCTGTCATCCCAGCTACTCGGGAGGCTGAGGCAGGGCAATTGCTTGAACCGGGGAGGCGGAGGTTGCAGTGAGCTGAGATCGCACCATTGCACTCCAGCCTGGGCGACAGAGTGAGACCCCGTCTCAAAATGATACTAATAAATAAATAAATAGGATAACTATGCATACCGTGTTCACCGAGGTAAGGACATCAACACATTGCTATTCGTATCTTGTAACTACGATCTCGGCTCACTGCAACCTCCACCTCCCGGGTTCAAGCCATTCTCCTGCCTCAGCCTCCTGAGTAGCTGGGATGACAGGCACCTGCCACCATGCCCGGCTAATTTTTATATTTTTAGTAGAGACGGGGTTTCACCATGTTGGCCAGGCTGGTCTCGAACTCCTGGCCTCAAATGATCCACCTGCCTCGGCCTCCCAAATTGCTGGGATGACAGGCGTGAGCCACCGCCCCGGCCTGCTGTTCTGTTTTAAAGATAGGGTCTTGCTCTGTCACCCAGGCTACGGTACAAAGCCGTGACCACAGCTCACTGCAGCCTCCACCTCCTGGGCTCACACAATCCTCCTGCCTCAGCCTCCCGACTAGCTGGGACCTTTGGTGTGGGCGGCCACATTCAGGTAGCTGGGACTCCACACTCCTGTAATCCCAGCTACTTGGGAGACTGAGGCAGGAGAATGGGATTTCCATACCATGTTGCCCAGACTGGTCTCAGACTCCTGGGCTCAAGCAATGCTCCCGCCTCGGTCTCCCAAAGTGCTGGCATTACGAGCACGAACCACCACACGCAGCCCGTCATTTTAAATTCTATTTTTCATATATGTGATTTTATTCTATTTTTCACATCGTCTATTTTGACATACATCTCTTTCTCATCCGTATTTGTAGAAAATCTCTAAAGTACACACTCAAAAAGAGAAAATTCCTCCCCACAAATCATGTCTTCTTCTCCCCCTCCACACAGACACGCTTCTCTCATTTTGGGGGGTGTTCGCACTGTGTAATTTTCCTTTTGCTGTGGTCTCTCGTTGCTTGTTTTGACCACGTACCACTTAGTAAAAATGCAATACCTGGATACAACGAGATGGGCATTTTCTTTTCTTTTTTCTTTTTTTTTTTTTTTGAGACGGAGTCTCGCTCCGTCGCCCAGGCTGGAGTGCAGCGGTGCGATCTCAGCTCACCGCAATCTCCGCCTCCCGGGTTCAAGCAATTCTCCTGCCTCCGCCTCCCCAGTCGTTGAGATGACAGACATGCACCACCAAACACAGCTAATTTTTGTATTTTTACTAGAGACAGGGTTTCACCATGTTGGCCAGGCTGGTCTCGAACTCCTGACCTCAAGTGATCCACCTGCCTCGACCTCCCAAAGTGCTGGGATGACAGGCGTGAGCCACCGCGCCCGGCCACGGGAATATGGGCATTTTCAAAGCTTCTGACTTTTCAATGAAATCCTCTCCCCTCCAAAAGTGTTTTTATGGTGTGCGGCCTCTGGCAAGGAACACATTGAGGTCAGAAAAGCATCCATTTAGAACACTCAGGTAGAGTCTCCTTGTTTTAAAGAAACTATTTCCGTAATGTTTACTGAAGTCGAACATGTTCTTTTGATTCCGGCCATTTATCTTGTGCCCTTTGGCTTTTTTTATTGGGGGAAATTTTAGGTTTGATTTGAAACAGCTCTGTGCGTTCTAATGATGCTTTTTTGGTACGTAATGTATTTTCCATGTGGTCTCTGAAGTTGCCTTTTCATTTTGTATAGATTTCGTGACACACAGAAATCTTGGATTTCTTTTTTTTTTTTTAATGGAATGAATTTGAAAAACCACCTGTGTCACGTCATAAACTCTCAGTGTGTTACTTATTATTATTATTATTATTATTATTTTCTGAGACAGAGTCTGGCTCTGTCGCCCAGGCTGGAGTGCAGTGGCGCGATCTCAGCTCACTGCAAGCTCCGCCTCCCGGGTTCACGCCATTCTCCTGCCTCAGCCTCCCGAGTAGCTGGGACTACAGGCGCCCGCCACCTCGCCCGGCTAATTTTTTGTATTTTTAGTACAGACGGGGTTTCACCATGTTGACCAGGATGGTCTCGATCTCCTGACCTCATGATCCACCTGCCTCGGCCTCCCAAAGTGCTGGGATTGCAGGCAAGAGCCACTGCGCCCTGCCCTTTGTGTTATCTCTTGTCATTGATCTGTCTGTCTATTTACGGGACGCTGTCTTACAGCTTTCATTGATTATTATCTTTATAAAGGACTTTCTCGTCTGTTCATGCTCAGACCTGAGTTTCGCTGGTTTTTAAGAAATAACTTGGAGTTTTTTTACCCATCTATTTTTACAGAAACGTTTGGAAATCACTGTACAGATTTCCAGACCTGAAAACAAAAAACAAAAAAAAACAAAAAGTTTCTGCAGGGATTAAGGCTGCATTTTAATTTGGGACATACTGACATATTATTTTATTTATTTATTTATTTTGAGATGGAGTCTCGCTCTGTCACCCAGGCTTCTCTACTTAAAGCATTCTTTTTGTTCTGTTTTGTTCTGACACAGTCTCGCTCTGTGGCCCAGACTGGAGTACAACGGCATCATCTCAGCTCACCGCAACCTCCGCCTCCCAGATTCAAGTGATTCTCCTGTCTTGGCCTCCCGGGTAGCTGTGACTACAGACGCCCACTACTCTCGGCTAATATTTGTATTTTTAGTAGTACAGACGGGGTTTCACCACATTGGCCAGGCTGGTCTCGAACTCCTGACCTCAGGTGATCTGCCCACCTCAGCCTTCCAAAGTGCTGGGATGACAGGTGCGCGTCACCACAGCTGGCTAATTTTTGCATTTTTAGTAGAGACGTGGTTTTGCCGTGTTGGCCAGGCTGGTCTCGAACTCCTGACCTCAGGTGATCCGCCCGCCTCGGCCTCCCAAAGTGCTGGGATTATAGGCGCCCACCACCATACCCGGCTAATTTTTTTTGTATAGTAGAGATGGGGTTTCACCATGTTGGCCAGGCTGGTCTCGAACTCCTGACCTCAGGTAATCCACCCGCCTCAGCTTCCCAAAGTGCTGGGATGACAGATGTAAGCCACCACATCTGGCTAATTTTTGTATTTTTAGTAGAGACGGGGTTTCACCATGTTGGCCAGGCTGGTCTCGAACCCCTGACCTCAGGTGATCCGCCCGCCTCAGCCTCCCAAAGTGCTGGGATGACAGGCGTGAGCCACACAGCCTGGCCAAAGCATTCTTTCACGTACTTCCCGAGTACCCCGCACATCCGAGACAGGTCTCCGTTCACGTAGAAAGTTTATTTTGCCAAAGTTGAGGGCGGGCACCCATGCCCCAGCCTCAGGAGGTCCTAGCGACAGGTGTCCAAGGTGGTCAGGGCATGGCTTGGTTTTATACATTTTAGGGAGACATGAGGCCTCTGTCTATATAAGAGGTACATTAGTTCTGTCCAGAAAGGTGGAGACACAACTCATAGCAGAGAGGGGCCCTCCAGGTCACACACAAATAGTTTCCTTGTTTTGAGTGTCTGATATAAGCCTTTCCAAAGGGGGTAATCAGATACGCATGGATCACAATGAACACAGAGGTGACTTGGAATAGAATAGGAGGCAGCTTTGCCCTCCTCACTTTCCAGCTTCAGTTTTCTCTTTAGCTTCTGATTTTGGGGACCCCAAGATATTTTTCTTCTACATTTCCCGCCTTCTCTACTTACACGTGCCTGGAATGTCCACAGTTGCCTCTCTTGTCACTCAATGTGTTTATTATCAACTTTACTCCTGGACATGTAATACTTCCTCGCAATGATCACAACCGTCATTGTATTGATATGTATTTATATTTATATGTGCATGTATTTATATGCATTTATTATATTTTATAAGATAATTAAAATATAATTAAAGTAAAATATAAATAACATTAAGATTAAATTGTACTTATTATTATGTGTTTACATCATATTATATGTATATATGTATTAGTATGTATATGTATTGATATTATATGTATTTATTATAGTATATTTTATAAGATAATTAAAATATAACTAAAATAAAATACACATAAAATTAAAAGTAAATTAATTATATGTATTTACATTCTATTATATATGTATTTATATGTATATATGTATTTATTATTTTTTTATAAGATAATTAAAGTAAAATACAGTTAAAATTATATTTATTATATGTATTTACATTCTATATGTATTTATATTTATATGTATATATTTATTATACTCTATTTTATAAGATAATTAAAGTAAAATACAGTTAAAATTATATTTATTATATGTATTTACATTCTATTATATGTATATATGTATTTATATTTATATGTATATATTATATGTATTTATATTTTATAAGATAATTAAAATGTAATTAAAATAAAATATAAATAAAATTAAAATTATATTTATTATATGTATTTACATTCTATATATGTATATATGTATTTATATTTATGTATATATTATATTTATTATACTCTATTTTATAAGATAATTAAAGTAAAATACAGTTAAAATTATATTTATTATATGTATTTACATTCTATTATATGTATATATGTATTTATATTTATATGTATATATTATATGTATTTATTATATTTTATAAGATAATTAAAATATAATTAAAAGAAAATATAAATAAAATTAAAAATATATTTATTATTTATATTTACTTTATATTATATGTATCTATGTATTTATATTATATGTATTTATTATATTGTTTTATAAGATTAACGTACAATTAAAATAAGATATACATAAAATTAAAGTATAATTAAATTATATTTGTATTATATGTATTGTTATATGAATTTCTATTACATTATTTGTATTTATATGTATACATATTTATATGCTTTATATTTCACATTTCCATTTTATGCTTTTTAAAATTTTTTCATTATTTCTTTTCTTTTTTTCTTTTTTCTTTTTTTTTTTTTGAAACAGTCTTGCTCTGTCACCCAGGCTGGAGTGCAGTGGCACGATCTCGGCTCACGGCAGCCTCTGCCTCCCTGGTCCAAGCGATTCTCCTGCCTCAGCCTCCCAAGTAGCTGGGATGACAGGCACCCACCACCCCTGGCTAATTTTTGTATTTTTTAGTAGAGACGGGGTTTCACCATCTCTACTAAATGAGATGGCCAGGCTGGTCTTGAACTCCTGACCTCCGGCGATCCACCTGCCTCAGCCTCCCAAAGTGCTGGGATAACAGGCGTGAGCCACCGCGCCCAGCCTATTCCTCTACTTTCTTCGTAAACTTGCTTTCACTTTACTCTATGGTAAGAAAACTCTCTTTGAAAAGCCCCTCATCTCTCAGCTTGAAGCAGGTACACCGCCTCCCACATGGCATGTCCCGTCTTGTGTCTCTCAAACTCTTTGTCTACAGCAATGCTGTGGTGTTTATTCAGCAGGCAGGAAGAACCCTTTGGGTAGTTATGGCACAGCTCAGAAGACAGTGTTACACTCTCTGCTTGCAAAGGAGATTGGCCTCAGTGAAAATTCGCTCTGAAAGGGGTAAGCCTGGCTCTAAGCTCTGAGCTATGCAGGCTGGTGGTCAACATTCCAGCTGTAAATCCAGGGAGAGCTGTGTTACTGGTGGGAGGAGACATTTTACCACCCAGGGGAGGGAGGGAGATTTGAATTTGAAAGACTTTTGCACAAAGGCAGGACCCCCTGCCCAGCTGCTGTCCACGGGGGGCCCCCAGCCTCTCTGAGTCTCTCACAATGACTCTGGGGCCCTGGGGACAGCCCACAGTGACTTCTTAATGTCCTGGCAAAACCAGCAAGGGTCACTTAGATGCCAGGAATTGTTTCTGGGGTCCTGTTTTTTTTCTTCCAATAGAGGCCATGCAGCTTTAGCTCTGAGTGCATTTGTGGTGTTCTATTTGGGGGAACTGTAATAGTGAAACATCAGAGACGGTGGCACGGAACAGACATTTTTGTAGAGTTATTAAATCGACAGCTGAGAGAAGGAAATCCTTGTCTATGTCAGGGTCCCTCAGCCCAGGCTCTGCTGACATTTGGGGATGGAGGACTGTTTGTGGTGGGGCCGTCCTGAGCACTGCACGGTGTTGAGCAGAGACCCTGGGGCCCACCCACCAGGTGCCAGGACCACCCCCTCCGCAGTTGTGACAACCAAAATTGTCACCAGATGTTGCAAACTATTTCCTGGGGGTAAAATCTCTCTGGTTGTCATAGATAGGTAAGTACACAAGTACATACACAGCTGGAGGAGGCAGCAGATGAGTGGATACACGGATGATTCGCAGATACATGATAAATAGACAGATAGATGAGATAGATAAATAGATGTGGATGATGAATAGATAGATACATACATAGATGGATGGATAGATGGATGGACAGATAGATGGATACATACATACATACTTACATGGATGGATGACAGACAGATACATACATGCCTACATACATACATACATACATACATGGATGGATGGATAGATAGATACACACATACAGGGATGAATAGGTGGATGGATGGATAGCTAGACAGGTAGATAGATAGATAGATAGATAGATACATACATACATACATACATACATACATGCATATGTAAATGGATGGATAGATGGATGGACAGATAGATGGATACATACATACGTACTTAGATGGATGGATGGACAGACAGATACACACATGCCTACATACATACATACATACATGGATGGATGGATAGATAGATAGATACATATATACAGGGATGAATAGGTGGATGGATGGATAACTAGACAGGTAGATAGATACATACATACATACATAGATACATACATACATACATACATACATAAATGGACGGATGAATGGATGGATAGATGGATGGATAGATGTTTACATGGATAGATGGATACATACAGACAGACAGGCATGGATGGATGGATGGATAGATACATACATACATACATAGATGAATAGATGGATGGATGGATGGATGGATAGCTAGGTAGATAGCTAGATAGATAGATACATACATAGATCAATAGATGGATGGATGAATGGATGGATAGGTAGATGAACAGAGGGATAGATGAATGGATAGATACATACATACAGACAGACATGGATGGATGGATAGATAGATACATACATACATACATACATGAATAGATGGATCAATGGATGGATGGATGGATGGATGGATAGACAGAGATATAGATAGATAGATAGATAGATAGATAGATAGATAGATAGATAGATAGATAGATAGATACACACATACATACATACATGCATACATAGATGAATAGATGGATGGATGGATAGATACATACATACATAAATAGATGGATGGACGAATGGATGGATACAAGGATGGACAGATAGATGGATACAAGGATAGATGGATACATACATACATACAGACAGACATCGATGAATGGATAGATAGATACATACATGAATAGATGGATGGACGGGTAGATAGATACATACATACATATATGCTTACTTAGATAAATGGATGGATGGATAGATATACACATACATGAATACATAGATAAATGGATGGATGGATAGATGGATGGATGGGCAGATGGATACATACAGACAGACAGACATGGATGGATAGATACACACATACATGAATAGATGAGTGGATGGATGGAGAGACAGATACATACATACATACATGAATGGATGGATGGATGATAGATACACACATACATGGATGGATGGATGGATGGATGGGTGGATGGATGGACGGACGGACAGATACATACACACATACGTAGATGGATAGATGAAGGATGAATAGATGGATGGATAGATGAGATGGATAAATAGATAGGTAGATAGATGAGATGAATGGATAGATGATTGACTGATAGATGATTGAAAGACAGATAGATGTGAGATAGACAGATAGATGATAGGTAAGCAGGTGGGTAGGCATTTAAAGTTAAATTGCATTCCAGAACCTCTCTCAGTAGACCCAGAGAATGCCAAACCCCATCCCACGTTCTCAGATATTTAAGTGATGAATATTCAAAGAGTTCGAGACCCAGGACGGCCATGAAGCTGTCAGAGAAATCTCTACGTTCGCAGACAAGGACCCTGTTGAAACACAGACGAGAAGCTGGTCCCTGTTGAATGTTGTAAACTCCACTCTCCCTTTAAAAGAACCCTAAAGTTTCTTGCGTTTCAATGCTGTTTTTTTTTTTTTTAATGTTGCCTCATCACACAGAATGCAGAAACCATAAGAAGCCCATGTAAACATTGAATTAAGCTTGATGTGTTTCTGTTGAAATCCATCCGATAAGCTTAAACCATGATAAAGATCTTTTTTTTTTTTTTTTTTTCAACATGTGTTTCCTTCTACACGGTCTTTCCGCAGTTATCAGTGTTTTGTTGACAGGGTCTCCCGTGCACGGTTAATCTCATTTGTCTCCATGCCGTTTCAATTTTCCCTTGAAAACGAAGATAGATTTATACACCCCACTCACCACTGCGTTTTCCTTTTGCCCGAAAGCGACGTCAACAGATCAGAAACACAACAGAGTTTTAGGACACAGGAGAAAGAGAGAGAAAAGAAGGAGAGGAACCAGAAATATAGCCGAGGTCCCACATAGGCCCTGTTGACTAGACTTGCCTCGGCAGGTGTGCTTGGGTTCACACCGTGTGCCTGTTTGCTGTGCACCTGTATGATGAGATGTGGGGGCAAAGACTGAGAAATACAAGAGAGATGGGTTACAATCAGACTCACGAAGGCCAGGCACGGGGGTTCACACCTGTAATCCCACCACTTTGAGAGGCTGAGGTGGGAGGATCACTTACCCTAGGAGTTCGAGACCAGCCTGGGCAACATAGCAAGACCCCCTGTATATGCCTCTGTTCTCGGGCTGCTAATACATTTCTGAGACTGGGTGACTGATCGATTGATTGATGGATGGACTGGTTGATGGAGATGGAGTTTCGCTCTTATCACCCAGACCAGAGTGCAATGGCGTGGTCTCGGCTCACTGCAACCTCCGCCTCCCGGGTTCAAGTAATTCTCCTGCCTCAGCCTCCCGAGTAGCTGGGGTTACAGGCATCTGCCACCACATCAGGCTCATTTTGTATTTTTAGTACAGACGGGGTTTCACCATGTTGGCCAGGCTGGTCTTGAACTCCCGACCTCAGGTGATCCGCCCGCCTCGGCCTCCCAAAGTGCTGGGATGACAGGCGTGAGCCACCGCGCCCGGCCTGAGACTGAAAAAGGAAAGAGGTTTAATGGACTCGCAGTTCCAGATGGCTGAGGAGGACCTCCTCGGAGGGTGAAGAAGGAGCAAAGGCATGCCTTACACGGCAGCAGGCGAGAGCGCGTGTGCGGGGGAAGTGCCCTTTGTAAAACCATCTGGTCTCGTGAGACGTCTTCACTATCATGTGAAGAGCAAGGGAAAGACCTGTCCCCGTGATTCAGTTACCCCCCAACCCGTTCCTCCGAAGACACGTGGGAATTATGGGAGCTACAATTTGAGATTTGGGTGGGGACAGAGCCACACCATATCACCATGTCTACAAAATTCTTCCTTCCTTCCTTCCTTCCTTCTTTCCTTCCTTCCTTCCTTCCTTCCTTTTTTCCTTCCTCTCTCTTTGCTTCCGTCTCTTTTCTTGTTCTTCCTTTCTTTCCCCTCTGTCTTCTCTTTCCTCCCCTTCCTTTCCCTCTCTCTTTTCTCTTTCTTTCTCTCCCTTTCTTTCTTTTCTTCCGTCTCTTTCTTTCTTTTCTTTCTTTCTCTTTCTCTCTCCTTCCTTCTTTCCTTCCCTTTCTTCCTTTCTTCCTCTCTCTTTCCTTCCTTCTTTTCTCTTTCTTCCTTTCTTTCCCCTTTCCTTCTCTTCCCTCTCTTTTTCTTTTCTTTCTTTTCCTCCCTTTTTTTCTTTCTTTCTTTTCTTTCCTTTTCTTTCTTTCTCTCTCCTTCCTTCCCTCCCTCTCTTTCTTTCTTTTCTTTCTTTCTCTCTCCTTCTTTCTTTCTCTCCTTCCTTCTCTTTCTTTCCTTCTTTTTCTCTCTTCCCTCTCTCCCTCCTTTCTCTCTCTCTTTCCTTTCTTTCTCTCCTTCCTTCCTTCTTTCTTTCTTTCTTTCTCTCTTCCCTCCTTTCTCCCTCTCTCTCTCTTTCTTTCTTTCTTACTTTCTTGCTTTCTCTTTCCTCCTTCCTCTCTCTCTCTCTTTCTCTCTTCAGAGTCTCGCTCTGTCACCCAGGCTGGAGTACAGTGGCACAATGTCCGGCCTTACATTATTATTGTTGTTTCATACAACCTATTGCCAACTAAAGAATCCTTAAAGCCCACCTATGACTCCTAGGAACCCACTTCGAGATGTTTCGTCTTTAGGGCCAAAACAAGGTACACCTTCCATGTATTGATTTATGATTTTTACCTACAATTCCTGTATCCCTGAAATATATATAATGGGACTGTAGGTTGGGTGCGGTGGCTCACACCTGTAATCCCAGCACTTTGGGAGGCCGAGGCGGGCGAATCACCTGAGGTCAGGAGTTCGAGACCAGCCTGGCCAACATGGTGAAACCCCATCTCTTCTACATACAAAAAGTTAGCCAGGTGTGGTGGTGGGGGCCTGTGATCCCAGCTACTTGGGAGGCTGAGGCAGGAAAATCACTTGAACCCTGAAGGCAGATGTTGCAGTGAGCCGAGATTGTGCCACTGCACTCCAGTCTGGATGACAGAGACTCTCAATTAAAATAATAATAATAACAATAATGGAACTGTAACCAGACCTCCCAAACACACTTTCTCAGGCTCTCTTGAGACCATGGAACCCTGGAGCAGAGGTGCTCATATTGGTTCAGAATAAACCTCTTTAAATATCTTGGCAGAATTTGTTTTATTCTGTCATCAGTAGCAAATGCTGACGGTTACATGCACTCACTTTTTCTAGCTAAGACCCCTGGGGTTGGAAACAGCTATGTCATCTGGGGTATATATCCTGGGGTTCGTTGTCTCACACTGAGAAAGAATTGAGGACACGGACTCACTGCATATGATGGGTTAAACAGTGAAAAGTTTAATGAACAGAAGAAATGAGAGAGGAGAGCAGCTCCTTGTGAGAAAGACAGAGAGAGACATAGACAGAGACCGAGACAGAGAGAGAGAGACAGACAGACACACAGAAGTCCGAACAGGAGAAAAGAGAGGAGAGCAGCTCCTTGCGAGTGAAAAAGAGAGACAGAGAGGGACAGAGACAGATACACACACACGCAGACAGAGAGAGACACAGAGAGAAACAGAGAAGCAGAGACACACAGAGAGAGAGACAGAGAGAGACACACACAGACACACACACACAAAGGTCTGAACAGAAGAAAGGAGAGATAACAGCAGTTCCGTGAGAGAGAGAGAGAAAGGGAGAGACAGACAGACACAGAGAGAGAGGCAGACACACATACACACACACACACACACACGCAGAGAGGTCCAAACAGAAGAAGAGAGGAGAGCGATAGAGAGAGAGAGAGACAGATAGAGAGACTCAGGAACAGAGACAGACAGACAGACACACACACACAGACACACAGGTCTGAAGAGAAGAAAGGAGAGAGGAGAGCAGCTCCTTGTGTGAGAGAGAGAGAGAGATGGATAGAGAGGGAGAGAGACAGACCAAGAGACATAGAGAGAGATATAGAAATAGAGAGAGACAGAGGGACAGAGAGAGACAGACAGACAGACACACACACACACGACTGAAGAGAAGAAAGGAGAGAGGAGAGTAGCTCCTTGCGAGAGAGAGAGAGAGAGAGAGAGAGAGAGAGAGAGAGAGGGACACAGAGAGAGAAAGACCGAGAGACACAGAGACAGAGCGAGAAAGGGGGAGGGGGAGAGGGAGGGAAGGAGGGAGGGAGGCGGAGGGAGGGAAGGAGGGGGCAGGGAGAGGGAAAAAGAGAGCAAGGCAGAGAGAGAGAGAGAGAGCCATCAAGGGGGGAGGCACCTGACCTGCGCAGACTTTACAGGCAGGCGGGCGAAGACGGTGTTGAATTTAGGTAGGGCTCAAAGATTGGTTGGATCAGGTGCGCCGTCCACAGAGTGAGGGCGGAAGGCCGGTGGCCTCACCCTAACCTTATGCCAGTGGCATTGCCAGTTGCTCGGCGCTGCCTTGTCTGCTTTTCTTACTGTACATGTGGTTGACAAAGAGGAGGGAAGATGGAGCCGCCATGTTGAACGTGTCTAGTCCCCTAGCTCCTGCCGGGAAGATGGAGCCGCCATGTTGAACGTGTCTAATCCCTAGTTCCGGGAAGATGGAGCCGCCATCTTGAACGTGTCTTGTCCCTAGTTCCTGCCGGGGAGATGGAGCCGCCATCTTGAACGTGTCTTGTCCCTAGTTCCTGCCGGGGAGATGGAGCCGCCATCTTGAACGTGTCTTGTCCCTAGTTCCTGCCGGGGAGATGGAGCCGCCATCTTGAACGTGTCTAGTGCCTAGTCCCTGCCAGGATGCACCCCCCCTTGCAAGCTGCTAGCTGGCTTGGCTATGTCTGCAGCTCAACTTTACAGACCGCTCTTTGTTAGAAAATGACTTGGGGCTGGTTTTCATTAAAGAGAAAAGCCTCGCTAAGGACTTCCATATCCTTACTATTTGCCTAAGTGATTTCTTCTTAACTCCCACATACATGTCTTTATTTCAAGTCTCATAATGCCAAAAAAAAAAAAAAGAAAAAGAGAGAAAAAAAAGGAGGCTGGCTCCTTGCTGTAAAATGCATGCAAAATAATGTTGCATGCAGACAGACAGACACATACACACGCAGGTCTGAACAGAAGAAAGGAGAGAGGAGAGCAGCTCCTTGCGAGAGAGAGTGAGAGAGAGACACAGAGAGAGAGAGACTGACAGAGAGGGGGAGAGAGACAGACCGAGAGACATAGAGAGAGAGACAGAGGGACAGAGAGAGAGAGACAGACAGACAGACACATACACACGCAGGTCTGAACAGAAGAAAGGAGAGAGGAGAACAGCTCCTTGCGAGAGAGAGTGAGAGAGAGACACACAGAGAGAGAGACGGACAGAGAGGGGGAGAGAGACAGACCAAGAGACATAGAGAGAGAGACAGAGGGACAGAGACAGAGAGAGAGAGACAGACACACACACACACCCAGGTCTGAACAGAAGAAAGGAGAGAGGAGAGCAGCTCCTTGCGAGAAAGAGAAAGAGAGACAGACACAGAGAGAGAGAGAGACGGATAGAGACAGAGAGAGAGACAGACCGAGAGACATAGAGACAGAGGGACAGAGAGAGACAGAGGGACAGAGAGAGACAGAGCGACAGACAGACAGACGGACACACACACACACACACGCAGGTCTGAACAGAAGAAAGGAGAGAGGAGAGCAGCTCCTTGCGAGAGAGAGTGAGAGAGAGACAGAGAGAGAGAGAGAGAGACGGACAGAGAGGGAGAGAGAGACAGACCGAGAGACATAGAGACAGAGAGAGACAGAGGGACAGAGAGAGACAACAGCCAGGATAATTGCACTCAGATCATTTGGAAATGTGTCAAATAAAGATTTCCTATCCTCAGTTCAAACCATTTTTATGAGTTAAATGGAAGAGAGAGAGAGAGAATATTCATTTCAATGAAGATGTAATGGGTGGTCTAGAGAGCTAAGAGGAATGTTTGCTCTCAACTTCAAGTTCGGTCTAATTTGTACATCCTCAACGACGGCTAGACTTGGAAACTGGGCATTTCGCATCAAATGGTTGCTGATACCGAGATGTGGAACCTGAGTGCCTACTTAGTGGATTTAGCCACGGGGAATTCATTAATTGACTCACTATCTTTGTCTACCATTTCAGCAAACTGAGCTATACCTCCTGCGTATTATATTATTATATTATACTATATTATTTTAACAAAATAGGTATACTAGTGAGGGAAGAGAGAGACCCTCTCATATTGTTTTACATTGTTTTATACTCAGTACCTGTTTTAAGAAAAAACAAGGAAGTGAAACCAAAGGCAGGCAGCCCGGCGCCAGGCACTGGAGCCGAAACCAGGCCTGGGCCTGCCTGGCCTAAACCTAGTAGTTAAAAAAAATCAACTCATGACTTAGCAACCGATGTTATCCGTAGATTCCAGACGTGGTGCGGAAGAACGTTGTGAAACTCGCTGCCCTGTTCTGTTCCTCTCTGACCACCGGTGCGTGCAGCCCCCATCACGTGCCCCCTGCTTGTTCCATCAATCGCGACGCTTTCGTGTGAAATCTCTAGTGCCGTGAGCCCTTCAAAGGGACAGAAATTGTGCACTCAAGGAGCTCGGATTTTAAGACAGTAGCTTATCGACACTTCCAGCTGAATAAAGGCCTTCCTTCTACAACTCGGTGTCTGAGGGATTTTGTCTGTGGCTCGTCCTGCTACGCTAGCCTGGTGTGGTGGCTCCTGCCTATCATCCCAGCACTTTGGGAGGCCAAGGCAGGAGGATCACTTGAAACCAGGAATTTGAGACCAGCCTGGGCAACATACTGAGACCTCATCTCTACAAAAGAAAAAGAAATATACATATACTATCTTTAAATGTAGCTTATATCTGCTAATATGCAAATATAGAAATAAGCCACGAAGGAATATAAACACGATCTGCATCCTAACAAAAAGTTTTTTTTTTCTTTTTTAAAGTCTATAGTTGATTAAACACTGTATTTACTGGAATTTTATAAATCCCCTCTAGTGTGTTATAAATTAATAATTTGCTGTCTTGATTTGTGTGCTGTCTGTGTAATTCCGTCAATTATTAATGAATACGTTTATTACATATAAATAATAAAATTTCCATCTCCGGCCGCGGCCAACGCTTCATGTTAATGTACTGAGAATAGCACATAAATAATGAAATAAAAGTAAAGGAAAGAATGGTCTTGGAGCTGCCAAGTGTTGGTTGTTATTCGTTTGAATTCGTTGTTATTCAAATGCTTCAAAGTAATGTCTGAAAGTGCAAGTTGGGAGCTCAAACTTTGGCCTGGGAGTACATTGCAAGCCCACCCTTGTATGAATTAAAAGGGAGGTGCAGGGCGGGGCGCAGTGGCTCACGCGTGTCATCCTGGCACGTTGGGAGGCCGAGGTGGGCAGATTACGAGGTCGGGAGTTCAAGACCAGCCTGGCCAATATGGTGAAACCCAGTCTCTACTAAAAAAAAATGCAAAAATTAACCGGGTGTGGTGGTGCTTGCCTGTAATCCCAGCTACTCAGGAAGCTGAGGTGGGAGGATCAGTTAAACCTGAGAGAGAGGGAGAGGGTAGAAAGGAGGGAGAGTGGGAGAGGGAAAGAGAGAGAGAGAGAGAGACAGAGAGAGAAAGAACCAAAAAGGAGGTTGCAGTGAGCCGAGACGGTGCCACTGCCCTCCAGCCTGAGTGCCAGAGTGAGACTGTGTCTCAAAAATAAATACATAAAAATAAAAATATATTGTAATTAAGAAAATTAATCCTTTATCACAAACCCTTGTAGATGAACACATCTCCCCATGATTTTTTTTTTTTTTTTTTTTGAGATGGAGTTTTGCTGTTGTTACCCAGGCTGGAGTGCAGTGGCACGGTCTCGGCTCACTGCAACCTCTGCCTCCCGGGTTCAAGTGATTCTCCTGCCTCAGGCTCCCGAGTAGCTGGGATTACAGGTGCACGTCACCACGCCCAGCTAATGTTGTATTTTTAGTAGAGACGGGGTTTCTCCATGTTGGCCAGGCTGGTCTCGAACTCCTGACCTCAGGGGATCAGCTCCCCCTTGGCCTCCCAAAATGGTGGGATTACAGGCTTGAGCCAGGACGCCCAGTTTGCCCATGATCTTTTTTTCTCGTGTATATAAATGAATATTGTACCCAGGGTGGACACATTCCTCCTTGTAATTTTGGGAACCCCCTATTCTGTCTCTGGCATAGCTGTACTTTCAGTACTTTGCTTTCTTAAGAATCTTAAATGCTCTGGGAACTGGGCATGTCAGATCCATCCCATGGTTGTTGATACCTAGATATAGAAACGGAGGCCTAATTAGTGGATTCAGTCCCTGTGAATTCATCAGTTTACTCATCCCTCTTGTCTACCATTTCAGCAAACCTGTTGGCTACGGGGTAGAGCTGGATTTTCTCCACTTTACTTTCGTGATAAAGTGTTACTTTTGCTTTGCACCGTGGACTGGCCTGGAATTCTTGCTTGCACCGGATGCCAGAACCCTCTGTTGGGATCCAGATGGAGACCCGTGTCCCGTAACAGGTCTACCTTTCCTTCCACGAGAAGGCTCCTTGGGGAGCACCTATGTCTTGCTAAGGCAGCGGTGGACACGGGACTTGCTGTGTTCATTAAGGTGTTTGATCTCCACTGCTGGAAGTGGTGGTGTGTCTTCCTCAGGTAGATTTGCAGAGGGTAGAGAACACAACACTTTCTCAACAGCAAGAACTCAAGTGCACCCTTTCAAACCTCACTCTCTCTCCTTTCCTCCCTCCCTCACCCATTTGTTTCTTTCTCTTTCTCCCTTCCTTCCTTCATTCCCTCCCTCCTCTTTCTTTCTTTTTCTTTTTCCTTTCTCTTTCTTTCTTTCTTTCTCTCTTTCTTTCTTTTCCTTCTTTCTTTCTTTCCTTCTTCTTTCTTTCTTTCTTTCTTTCTTTCTTTCTTTCTTTCTTTCTTTCTTTCTTTCTTTCTTTCTTTCTTTCTTTCTTCTTCTTCCTTCTTTCTTTCTTTCTTTCTTTCTTTCTTTCTTTCTTTCTTTCTTTCTTTCTTTCTTTCTTTCTTTCTTTCTTTCCTTCTTTCCTTCCATCCTTCCTTCCTTCCATCCTTCCTTCTTCCTTACTTTCTTCTTTCTTTCTTTCTTTCTTTCTTTCTTTCTTTCTTTCTTTCTTTCTTTCTTTCTTTCTTTCTTTCTTTCTTTCTTTCCTTCTTTCCTTCCATCCTTCCTTCCTTCCATCCTTCCTTCCTTCTTCCTTACTTTCTTCTTTCTTTCTTTCTTTCTTTCTTTCTTTTTCTTTCTTTCTTTCTTTCTTTCTTTCTTTCTTTCTTTCTTTCTTTCTTTCTTTCTTTCTTTCTTTCTTTCTTTCTTTCTTTCCTTCTTTCCTTCCATCCTTCCTTCCTTCCATCCTTCCTTCCTTCTTCCTTACTTTCTTTCTTCTTTCTTTCTTTCTTTCTTTCTTTCTTTCTTTCTTTCTTTCTTGCTTGCTTGCTTGCTTGCTTGCTTGCTTGCTTGCTTTCGAGTCTCACTCTGTCTCCAAGACTGGAGTGCAGTGGCGCAATCTTGGCTCACTGCACCCTCGGCCTCCTGGGTTCAAGTGATTCTCCTGTCTCAGCCTCCTGAGTAGCTGGGATTACAGTTGCCCACCACCACGGCCGGCTAATGTTTGTATTTTTAGTAGAGACGGGGAGTCACCATGTTGACCAGGCTGGTCTCGAACTCCTGACCTCAGGTGATCCACCCACCTCAGCCTCCCAAAGTGCTGGGATGACAGACGTGAGCCACCGTGCCCGGCCAGGACACTCTTCTCTTTGATGATCTTCGATGGATGAACGGTTTGAGTTTCTTGGGCTGCTGCAAAAAGTCACCAGTAACTGGATTGCTTAAAACAACAGAAATTTAGGGTCTCCCAATTCTGGAAGCAGAAGCTGAGATCAAGGTGTCTGCAGGGCGGTGGTTCTTTTGGAGGTTCTAGGAGGGGCTCCTTCCAGCCTCTCCCAGCTCCTGGGGGATCCGGGTGTCCGTGGGCTTGTGGCCCCATCACTCCAGTCTCTGTCTCTATGTCCACGTGGCCTCCTCCTCTGTGTCTGTGTCTCCTCCTCTGTAATTTTTTTTTAAGGGAGTCCCGCTCTGTCGCCAGGCTGGAGTGCGGTGGGACGATATCAGCTGACTGCAACCTCCGTCTCCCGCGTTCATGCAATTCTCCTGTCTCAGCCTCCCAAGTAGCTGGGACTACAGGCGCCCGCCAGCACACCCGGCTAATTCCTTTTGTGTGTGTGTATTTTTAGTAGAGATGGGGTTTCACCATATTGACCAGGATGGTCTTGATCTCTCCACCTCGCGATCCACCTGTCTTGGCCTCCTAAAGTGCTGGGGTTACAGGCGTGAGCCACCGCGCCTGGTTCTTCTGTCTCTTAGAAGGACACCTGTCATTGCATTTAAGAGCCATCCTACTCCAGGATGATCTCATCTCCAGATCCTTCAGTAATTACATCTGCAGAGAACCTATTTGCAAATCTTCTTACCAGATTCTGGGCTACAGTTTTATCTACTTCCCCCTGGAGGCTCGAGGGGAGGATCCTTCCTGCCTCTCCCAGCTCCTGGGGGCTCCAGGTGTCCCTGGGCTTGTGGCCGCATCACTCCAATCTCTGCCTCCATCTCCATGTGGCCTCCTCCTCTGTGTCTGTGTCTCCTCTTTTGTCTCTTACAAGGACACCTGCCATTGCATTTAGGATCCACTCTGCTCCAGGATGATCTCATCTCCAGATCCTTAACTTACTACATCTGCAAATACTCTATTTTCAAGAAAGGTTTCACTCACAGGTTCTAGGGGTCAGGACATAAACGTATTTCTTAGGGATCACCATTCGATGTAGTGCAATTGTGTTCAGTTCCTTCTGGAGGCCCTAGGGGAGGCTCCTTCCTGCCTCTCCCAGCTCCCGGGGGCTCCAGGCGTCCCTGGGCTTGTGGCCGCATCACTCCAGTCTCTGCCTCCGTCTCCACGTGGCCTCCTCCTCTGTGTCTGTGTCTCCCCTTCTGTCTCTTATGGGGTCACCCCTCATTGGATTTAGAGTCCCACCCCAATGCAAGACGATTTCCTTTTGAGATCCTTCCCTTAATCACATCTGCAAAGACCCTGTTTCCAAATGAGGTCCTGTTCACAGATTCTAAGGTTTAGGACCTGATCATGTCTTTGGGGGATCCCCATTCAACCCACTGCAATTTGATTTGTTTCCTTTAGAAGCTCTAGGGGAGGCTCCTTCCTGCCTCTCCCAGCTCCTGGGGGCTCCAGGCGTCCCTGGGCTTGTGGCCGCATCACTCCAGTCTCTGCCTCCGTCTCCACGTGGCCTCCTCCTCTGTGTCTGTGTCTCCTCTTCTGTCTCTTAGAAGGACACTTGTCATTAGATTTAGGGCCCAGCCTAATCCAGGGTGATGTCATTTCAAGATCCTTCACTTAATGACATCTGCAAAAACCGTATTTCCAAATAAGGCTCCATTCATAAGTCCTGGAAGTGACGGCTTCAACATGCTTTCACGCGGCTGCATGATTCACTTCGTCCCAACAGCCTCGTCTGGTGCGTCTCAGGATTAAGGCTCAAAGCTGTAAAGACCTGCACCAAAGTCAGCGTCTGCCAGAAAGAGAAGGCTCTGATAGAATGAAACCATTGAACCTGAGTTAACTCTTTCTTTCTCTCTCTTTCTTTCTCTCTATTTCTTTCTCTTTCTTTCTTCCTTCCTTCCTTCCTTCCTTCCTTCCTTCCTTCCTTCCTTCCTTCCTTCCTTCCTTCCTTTCTTTCTTTCTTTCTTTCTTTCTTTCTTTCTTTCTTTCTTTCTTTCTTTCTTTCTTTCTTTCTTTCTTTCTTTCTTCCTTCCTTTCTTTCTTTCTTTCCTTCCTTCCTTCCTTCCTTCCTTCCTTCCTTCCTTCCTTCCTTCCTTCCTTCCTTCCTTCCTTCCTTCCTTCCTTCCTTCCTTCCTTCTTTCCTTGTTTCTTCTTTTATATAAGCTTTGCAGGGAAAACTCTTGTCAGCAAAGCTGCTTACCCGTAAGACACAACCATTCTTCACGTTCCTCTACATAGACACGGCTGAGTCCCCTCAGACTTTCAAGGCATTGACTCACCGCTGTCCACACTGATGGATGATGGCTTGATTTTAACAGTTTGATCCAACATCATCTCCTCCTTGCATATTTTATGGCAAGAGTCTGCTGACTGAACCCTCTCCCATTGCACCAACTAATTAACCGCTGTGAGGGCAAAACGTTGTTATTGTCAGCATTGCATGGAGCAGCTAATGCTGAGGAAACCCCGTCTGAGTTCGTCAATAGCTCCCCTGTCCTATCCGAGTCTCCAGTGAAATCTGTTTCCTTGATCTCATCTCCATCCTGGACAGTGTCTTTATCTGGTGTTTTCAATACAGTGGACCCTTTTACACGTCACTCATCACTCAAATCTCTGGAAGAAACAGTGTCCTTCTTATTTATTTATTTATTTATGTATTTATTTATTTTTAGATGGAGTCTCGCTCTGTCTCCTAGGCCTCAGTGCAGTGGCACGATCTTGGCTCACTCCACCCTCTGCCTCCCGGGTTCACGCCATTCTCCTGCCTCAGTCTCCTGAGTAGCTGGGACTACAGGCGCCTGCCACCACGCCTGGCTAATTTTTTGTATTTTTAGTGGAGACGGGGTTTCACCGTGTTAGCCAGGATGGTCTCGATCTCCTGACCTCGTGGTCCACCTGCCTCGGCCTCCCAAAGTGCTGGGATTACAGGCTTGAGCCACCGCGCCCGGCCTACTTTTTTTTTTTTTTTTTTTTGAGACAGAGTCTCACTCTGTGGCCCAGGCTGGAGTGCAGTGGCATGATCTCGACTCACTGCAACCTCCACCTCCCTGGTTCAAGCAATTCCCCTGCCTCAGCCTCCTGGGTAGCTGGGATTACAGGCACCTGCCACTGCGACCAGCTAATTTTTTTGTATTTTTAGTAGAGACGGGGATTCACCGTGTTGGCCAGGCTGGTCTGGAACTCCTGACCTCAGGTGATCCGCCCGCCTCAGTCTCCCAAAGTGCTGGGATGACAGGCGTGAGCCACAGTATCCAGCCATCTTTCTTTCTTGAGTAATGAGTCTTCTTTCCTCTGAGGACGGGTTTTATTTGATCAACACGCCTGAACGTGGGTGATGTGTAACCTCACTGGCAAGAACACAGCGTGGACGGGAAAGAACCGTCTCTTGAGGTGGCTCACGCCTGTCATCTGAGTGGGGTCCGGGCTCAGCGGCTCGCGTCTGTCATCCCAGCACTCTGGGAGGCCGAGGCAGGTGGATCACCTGAGGTCAGGAGTTCGAGACCAGCCTGGTCAACATGGTGAAACCCTGTCTCTACTTAAAATATATATATATGTGTGTGTGTGTGTATATATGTATATATGTGTATATGTGTGTAGATATGTATATGTGTATATATGTATGTATATATGTGTATATATGTATATATGTATGTATATATGTGTATATATGTATATGTATGTATATATGTATGTATATATGTGTATATATGTATATATGTATGTGTATATGTGTATGTGTATATGTGTGTATATGTATATATGTATGTGTATATGTGTGTATATGTGTATGTATATATGTATGTGTATATGAGTATGTGTATATGTGTATATATGTGTATGTATATATGTATGTGTATATGTGTATGTGTATATGTGTGTATATGTGTATGTATATATGTATGTGTATATGTGTGTATATGTATATATGTATGTGTATATGTGTATGTGTATATGTGTGTATATGTGTGTATGTGTTTATATGTGTATATGTTCATATACATATAAGTGTGTATATATGTGTATATACATATATATGTACATATGTACATACGTATATGTGTGTATATGTATACGTGTATATATGTATGTACGTACATATGTGTATATGTATATATACGTCTATGTGTGTATATGTATATATGTGTATACATGTATAATACATATTTATACATATATGTGTATATGTGTATATATGTGTATATGTGTGCACATATACATGTATACATATACGCATATATACAAAATACATATATACAATATACATACACATATATATACAAAACACATACATATATACAAAATATATACAAGTATATGCATATACACACACACACACACACACACACAGAGAAATTAGCTGCGCCCGGCCCTGCTGACATTCTTCTGAGTTTCTGACGAACCTTTGGAAAGGAGACAAGCAGACATACGCCTACCTCCGTCAGCAGAGGGGTGACTTTGAATAGAATGGGAGGCAGGTTTGCCCGAAGCATTTCCCAGCCTGACTTTTCCCTTTAGCTTAGTGACTTGGGGGACCCCAAGTTTTATTTTCTCTTCACCGTGGTAAAGGACACAGCTCGGTGTATTAACCGGTTTATTACAAAGGATGACGGACAAGGTGAAGCAGGTACGCGTGCATTCACCAACCAGCAACCCCCAGCCCTCTGGCAGGGATTAAAGAGGCTCTATTAGATGGCCGGAATACATCACTTCATCTGCCACTGGCCATTAAACTCCATCTCCATCCCCCTCTCCTTTCTCTGGAGGTTGGAGGTAAAGTTGAAGACAGGTGGATCACCTGAGGTGATTTTTTTTTAATTTGTATTTTTAGTAGAGACGGGGTTTTACCATGTTGGCCAGGCTGGTCTTGAACTCCTGACTGTGTGATCTGTCTGCCTCGGCCTCCCAAAGGGCTGGGATGACATAACTTAATTTGTTGGTGCAATGGGAGAGGGATTAGTAACCACCGTGTGAGGCTGGGCGCGGTGGCTCATGCTTGTCATCCCAGCACTTTGGGAGGCCGAGGCAGGTGGATCACCTGAGGTCGGGAGTTCGAGACCAGCCTGGCTAACATGGTGAAACCCCTGTGTTTACCAAAAATACAAAAATTAGGCAGAGGTGGTGGCTCACATCTGTAGTCCCAGCTACTTGGGAGGTATGGGTGGGAGAATCACTGGTGTGGGGAAAAGAAGGAGCGATCAGACTGTTACTGTGTCTATGTAGAAAGAAGCAGACATAAGAGACCCCATTTTGTTCTGTCCTCACAGAAATTCTTCTGCCTTGAGATGCTGTTAATCTGTAACCCTATAGCCCCAACCCTGTGCTTGCAGGAATGTGTGCTCCCTGCGCTTGCAGGAATGTGTGCTGTGTTGACTCAGGGTTTAATGGATTTAGGGCTATGCAGGATGTGCTTTGTTAAAGAAGGGCTTGAAGGCAGTCTGCTTGGTAAAAGTCATCACCGTTCTCTGATCTCGAGTACCCAGGGACACAAACACTGCGGAAGGCCGGCCGCAGGGACCTCTGCCCGGGAAAGCCAGGTATTGTCCAAGGTTTCTCCCCATGGGATAGTCTGAGATATGGCCTCGTGGGAAGGGAAAGACCGGACCTTCCCCCAGTCCGACACCCTGTAAAGGGTCTGTGCTGAGGAGGATTAGTAAAAGAGGACGGCCTCTTTGCAGTTGAGATAAGAGGAAGGCCTCGGTCTCCTGCTTGTCTCTGGGCAATGGTGTAAAACCCATTGTATGTTTTATTTACTGAGATTGGAGAAAACCACCTTAGGGCTGGAGGTGAGACGTGCTAGCGGCAAAACTGCTCTTTCATGCAGAGATGTTTGTATTCCAGATGTTTGCATACGGGATGTTTGTATAGATGTTTGTATATATGTTTGTAGACCTGCACCTCAAGGCATGGCACCTTTGCGTCACCTTGTATCTTTGTTCGCATGTTTTCCTGCTGACCCTCTCCCCACTAATACCCTATTGTCCTGCCACATCCCCCTCTCTGAGATGGTAAAGAGATAATGATCAATGAATACTGAAGGAACTCAGAGACCAGTCCCAGGCCAGCACGGTCCTCCTTATGCCGAGCGCCCGTCCCCTGGGCCCGCTTTTCTTTCTCTACACTTTGTCTCTGTCTCTTATTTCTTTTCTCAGCCTCTCGGGGTCCACCTGACGAGAACCGCCCACAGGTGTGGAGAGGGAGGCCACCCCTTCGACTTGAACCCGGGAAGCGGAGGTGGCAGTGAGCCGAGATCGCACCACTGCACTCCAGCCTGGGGGACGGAAAGAACGTTCCAAACCTCAAATCACAGGATTGCACCCTCTGGCTCCCAGCCCCTGTCCTTAAAACCCTTTCAAAACACGGTGCGTTTAGACAAACTCTGCTGTGGTTCGTGTATTTCTCTCATTCGGTCAACAACCAGGGTTTTAAGACCAGTGTTGTAGGAGCGCAGGTATAAATTCCAAATATACACCTGGCGCGGTGGCTCACATCTGTCATCCCAGCACTTTGGGAGGCCGAGGCGGGGGGATCACGAGGTCAGGAGATTGAGACCAGCCTGGCTAACACGGTGAAACCCCGTCTCTACTAAAAATATAAAAATTAGCCGGGCGTGGTGGCAGGTGCCTGTAGTCCCAGCTACTCGGGAGGCTGAGGCAGGAGAATCACTTGGACCCAGGTGGTGGAGGTGGCAGTGAGCCGAGATCGCACCACTGCACTCCAGCCTGGGCGACAGAGTGAGACTCAGTCTCCAAAAATAAGTCAATAAATAAAAGCTAAAATAGCTAGCTGGGAATGACCATCACACCTCTCATCCTAGCGACTTGGGAGGTTGTGGTGGGAGGACGGCTTGAGCTCAGAAGTTCAAGACCAGCGTGGGCCACGTTGCAAACCTACGGCCCTACAAACACTAACAAAAATGAGCCGGGTGTCCTGGTGCACAGACCTACAGTCCCAGGGGTTTGGGAGGTGGAAAGTCAGTCAAAAAAAAAAAAAAAAGGATGAGGAGACCCAAAGTCAGGCAAGCAAGCTTTAGTGAGCTGCTTGGCTGGATTTTTACCAGAGTTAGAGCAGGCAGCCCCAGTTACAGACGATAGCAGGGTTTTATAGGATCAGAACCAGGTCAGGGGGTGGGGAAGGTGGGTCAGGGGTGCAGGAGAACTGGGTTGGGGTCGGGAGAGCTGAGTAGGGAGGGGCAGGTATCTTGACCGCATCCTGGAGATGATTTTTCCAGCGTTGTTATGCGGGGTGAACACACATGTTAAACGCATCCTGTAACTGTCTGGACAAACAGTTACTGGAGGGGTCAGTGAAGAGGGGCGTGAGCGCCAGAGACTGTGAGGCCTGTGGGAGGAGAAGGGAACGGTCCGGCACGGGTGACCTTAACAGAAGGAACCCTTGAGCCCGGGAGGTCGAGGCTGCCGTGAGCCATGATCGCGCCACCGCACTCCAGCCTGGGCCACAGACAGAGCCAGACCCTGTCTCCAAATATATACACATAGAAGCCGGGCGCGGTGGCTCACGCCTGTGATCCCAGCACTTTGGGAGGCCGAGGCGGGTGGATCACCTGAGGTCAGCCGTTCGAGACCAGCCTGGTCAACGTGGTGAAACCCCGTCTCTACCAAAAATACAAAAATCAGCCAGATGTGGTGGTGGGCACCTGGAATCTCAGCACTTTGGGAGGACAAGGCAGGTGGATCACCTGAGGTCAGGAGTTCAAGACCAGCCTGGCCAACACGGTGAAACCCCGTCTCTATGAAAAAATCCAAAAATTAGCCAGGCTCGGTGGTGTGCACCTGTAGTCCCAGCTACTTGGGACGCTAAGGCAGGAGAATGGTTTGAACCCAGGAGGTGGAGGTTGCAGTTTGCCAAGACTGCGCCATTGCACTCCAGCCTGGGCAACGGGGTGAGACTCCATCTCAGAAAGAAAAAAACAAAAAAAATAGATGTTGCTTTGACCCCAGACACAGCCATGCTGGCCTTTCCAACAACAAACACGGCTGTCCCATCAGATACACTCAGCAAGGATTTCCTTTGTGGGGATCACTTGAGGTCTAGCAGGGTCATCCCAGGCTGCAACTCAAACCCAGGAGACATGGTCAAAGGCTCCTCCCAGGACGAGACGGGTCAATCAAACAGCAACGCACCTGAAAATCACGTGCAACCGGTGCACGACGGCAACCACGTCCACAGCCCAGGGCAGGGTTCTCAGGTGGTGTAATTAGTCTTGGGAAGGCTTAAAAGCTGCGTGCCACGTTCAAACTCCCAAGGAAGAGGATGGCCCTGCGGAGATACCTGCCATCATCACAGCCGGGAAGGTGAACACAGGAGCTCGGAGGAAGACCTGGAAAAAGAGGAAGGAAATTTACAATCCCAAAGAGCATAGGGTTTTCGACTGGTTAGGGGAAGAAAGGACAGGTGAATTGCAGTGGAGAATATGGGTAATTCACGCAGAGCCGGCTGTGTGGGAGACCAGAGTTTCATTATTACTCAAGTCCGTCTCCCCGATAATTTGGGGATTGAAGTTTTTATTCTTATTTTTATTTTATTTTATTTTACTTTATTTTACTTGATTTTATTTTATTTTACTTTACTTTATTTTGTTTTATTTATTTTACTTTATTTTATTTTATTTTACTTTATTTTATTTTACTTTATTTTGTTTTGTTTTATTTTATTTTACTTTATTTTATTTTATTTTACTTTACTTTTTTATTTTATTTTACTTTACTTTATTTTATTTTACTTTATTTTATTTTACTTTACTTTATTTTATTTTATTTCACTTTATTTTATTTTATTTTACTTTATTTTATTTTAGTTTACTTTATTTTATTTTATTTTATTTTACTTTACTTTATTTTACTTTATTTTATTTTACTTTACTTTATTTTATTTTATTTTATTTTAGTTTATTTTACTTTATTTTATTTTAGTTTACTTTATTTTATTTTATTTTATTTTACTTTACTTTATTTTACTTTATTTTATTTTATTTTATTTTACTTTATTTTACTTTACTTTATTTTATTTTACTTTATTTTATTTTATTTTACTTTACTTTTTTATTTTATTTTACTTTATTTTATTTTACTTTACTTTATTTTATTTTATTTTACTTTATTTTACTTTACTTTATTTTACTTTACTTTATTTTATTTTATTTTATTTTATTTTATTTTATTTTATTTTATTTTATTTTATTTTTCTGAGACGGAGTCTCGCTCTGTCACCCAGGCTGGAGTGCAGTGGCACCATCTCCGCTCACTGTAACCTCCACCTCCCGGGTTCAAGTGATTCTCCTGCCTCATCCTCCCGAGCAGCTGGGATGACAGGTGCCCGCCACCACACCCGGCTAATTTTTGTATTTTTAGTAGACACAGGGTTTCACCATGTTGGTCAGGCTGGTCTCCAACTCCTGACCTCACAATCCACCCGCCTCAGCCTCCCAAAGTGCTGGGATGACAGGCGTGAGCCACTGCGCCCGGCAGGGGATTGGAGATTTTAAGGGTAATTTGGTGGCTGGGGGCTCGGGAGGTAGAGAGGGCTGACTGGTCAGGTTGGGGATGAAATCGTAGGGGGTTGAAGTGAATTCTTGCTGTTGTCTACTCCTGTGTGGGATGGCTGATATGTGGTTGAGCCAGATTACAGGTCTGGGTGGTGTCATCTCCTGCGTTGGAATCCAGGGTCTGCAATATATCTCCAACAGTGACCTCAGGGTTTGCAACAGTGGTGTATCCCCAGGAGCTATTCATCCAACCCTGACCTTAGGTTTTGCATCAATGGTGTATCCCCAGGAGCTATTCATCCAACCGTGACCTTAGGTTTTGCATCAATGGTGTATCCCCAGGAGCTATTCATCCAACCGTGACCTTAGGTTTTGCACCAATGGTGTATCCCCAGGAGCTATTCATCCAACAGTGACCTTAGGTTTTGCACCAATGGTGTATCCCCAGGAGCTATTCATCCAACCCTGACCTTAGGTTTTGCATCAATGGTGTATCCCCAGGAGCTATTCATCCAACCGTGACCTTAGGTTTTGCATCAATGGTGTATCCCCAGGAGCTATTCATCCAACAGTGACCTTAGGTTTTGCACCAATGGTGTATCCCCAGGAGCTATTCATCCAACAGTGACCTTAGGTTTTGGATCAATGGTGTATCCCCAGGAGCTATTCATCCAACAGTGACCTCAGGTTTTGCAACAGTGGTGTATCCCCAGGAGCTATTCATCCAACAGTGACCTTAGGTTTTGCACCAATGGTGTATCCCCAGGAGGTATTCATCCAACAGTGACCTTAGGTTTTGCACCAATGGTGTATCCCCAGGAGCTATTCATCCAACAGTGACCTTAGGTTTTGCATCAGTGGTGTATCCCCAGGAGCTATTCATCCAACCCTGACCTTAGGTTTTGCACCAATGGTGTATCCCCAGGAGCTATTCATCCAACCGTGACCTTAGGTTTTGCACCAATGGTGTATCCCCAGGAGCTATTCATCCAACAGTGACCTTAGGTTTTGCATCAATGGTGTATCCCCAGGAGCTATTCATCCAACAGTGACCTTAGGTTTTGCATCAATGGTGTATCCCCAGGAGCTATTCATCCAACAGTGACCTTAGGTTTTGCATCAATGGTGTATCCCCAGGAGCTATTCATCCAACCGTGACCTTAGGTTTTGCATCAGTGGTGTATCCCCAGGAGCTATTCATCCAACCCTGACCTTAGGTTTTGCATCAATGGTGTATCCCCAGGAGCTATTCATCCAACCCTGACCTTAGGTTTTGCATCAATGGTGCATCCCCAGAAGCTATTGGGGAGGTTCAGACTGCTGGAGCCAGAGGCTCCATATGGTCCCTCAACGGTAATTCCTCCTCTTGTAGCTAACTGGTTAGTCCTGCCAAGGCAGACTGGTCCCCAAGCAAGAGGGTTCCCCACCTCCCTGCCCTCCAAGAAAAGGGCCATTGTCAGTTTTGTGTCAGAGTTTAAACTAGAAGCTAAATTCCTTCCAGGAGGCTACTTTGGTCTATGCCCAGGAACGAACGAAGACAGTTTGGAGGTGAGAAGGAAGAGGGGTGGGGGCGGTGGCGAGGTCTAATCTCTTTCGCTGTCATAACTTCTTCAGGTATAATGTTTGCAAAGGCGGTTTCAGGAGGATGGGGAGGAACGAGGGGGTCAGGAGAGAGCCAGTTCCTTCATGGCAGCCCCTGGGGGGAGAGTGTGGACACGGCCCCTCCTCCTCCTCCATCATCCCAGTCCCAGGGGAGAGTGTGGACACATCCCCTCCTCCTCCTCCTCCTCCATCATCCCAGTCCCAGGGGAGAGTGTGGACACATCCCCTCCTCCTCCTCCTCCATCATCCCAGTCCCAGGGGGGAGTGTGGACACGGCCCCTCCTCCTCCTCCATCATCCCAGTCCCAGGGGAGAGTGTGGACACATCCCCTCCTCCTCCTCCTCCTCCATCATCCCAGTCCCAGGGGAGAGTGTGGACACATCCCCTCCTCCTCCTCCTCCATCATCCCAGTCCCAGGGGAGAGTGTGGACACATCCCCTCCTCCTCCTCCTCCATCATCCCAGTCCCAGGGGAGAGTGTGGACACATCCCCTCCTCCTCCTCCTCCATTGCAGCCCCAGTGGGTGAGGGTGTGGACACCGCCTCTCCTCCACCTCAATCCCAGGGACTTCAGGTGTAGACATGACCCTTCCTCCATCCCAGCCCCAAGGGGGAGACGGCGTATCCCCTCCTGCATCCCAAACGCAGCGGCTGAGGACTTTGGGGACATGCCCATGGTACCCTGTCCTTTCTGTTGCCCGGGCGTCCACAGCATATGCCATGTCTACCCCTTGATGGACACCAGGATGAGCCCCTCCACACCCGTTTAATCTCCAGCTGTCCCATACCCGGGGATGCCTATCCTGGTTGGAAATCTGTGCTGTCCAGAATCCCCATAGCCTTGCGTCTCTCCCTGTGACCTTGTGTGTTTCTTCATGGAGCCGGAATCCTCCGGCCTCCCCCTCCCAGGCAGCCCGGCTGGGGCCTCCCTCCTCCTCTCCCTCGCAGCCCGTGCCAGAGACCCTTCAGTTGGCGGTGGCCCCTTTGCTTTTTATTATTTTAATTGGTGCTTGAGCCCTGCAGGTTTACGACCCCCGTGTTTACACTAACTGGACTTTAATAACTCACCTAAGAGCTAACAGGAGCGTGGGGTTCTATAAATGTTTTCATTCACACAGACCCACCCAGCTCTTTCCATCCACACCCAGTGTGGTCGGGACATAAAATCCCCGGCCGCCCCCTTCCCGTTTCTTTAAACGTTTCCAACAGCCTCTGACTTTTATGTTGTGCGCTTGTCTAAGGCCGTTGACACCCCCCCCCAGAGCCCCATAAACCACCGGTTAGGAAAATCTACGTTTAGCACCTGCCCTGTGTGAGAGGGGGGCAAATCCCACAGAAACAAAAACCCCACTGTTCCCAGAGCTCTCTCCGGGTAAGAAAACGCATTGGGGGGACCTCAGGAAAACAGCCAGACGCCCGAGAATGTGTACCTGAAGATGCTTTCGGGTTTTCTCTGTCCGTCCTAATCTGTCTGAGCCTAAGACAGCTTTCTTATCCCAAGAAATTAGGAAAAGATTGCATATCCTAAGAAACGATCCAGCCGAAGAAGTCGGGCTGGGCTGTGGGATGTTGGCAGTTTTACAGGACCAGGTATGGGGCCCACTGACGGGACATTCAATATATAATATAATAGAATAAATATGATGTAATAGAATAGAATATAATTGATTTATTTATTTAGAGATGGAGTTTCACTCTTGTTGCCCAGGCAACAGGAAGTTGGGCTTGGCTGTGAGATGTTGGGAATTTTACAGGACAAGGGTATGGAGCCAACTGAGGGGATATTGAATGTATCTATCTATCTATCTATCATCTATCTATCTATCTATCATCTATCTGTCTATCTATCATCTATCTATTATCTATCTATCATCTATCTATCATCTATCTATCTATCTATTATCTATCTATCTATTATCTATCTATCTATTATCTATCTATCTATCTATATTATCTATCATCTATCTATCATCTATCTATCTATCTATCATCTATTTATCTATCTATGTATATATTATCTATCTAGCTAGCTATCTATGTATCTATTATCTATCATCTATCTATCCATCTATTATCTATCTATCTATCTATCTAGCTATTATCTATCTATCATCTGTCTATTTATCTATCTATGTATCTATTATCTATCTATCATCTATTTATCTATCTATTATCTATCTATCTAGCTATTATCTATCTATCTATCTATCTATCTATCTATCTATCTATCTAGGGACGGAGTTTCGCTCTTGTTGCCCAGGCAACAAGAGGTTGGGCTTGGCTGTGGGACATTGGGAATTTTACAGGACAAGGGTATGGAGCCAACAGAGGGGACATTGAATGTATCTATCTATCAATCATCTATCTATCTATCTATCTATCTATCTATCTATCTATCTATCTATCTATCTATCTGTCTATCAATCATCTATCTATCTATCTATCATCTATTTATCTATCTATCAATCATCTATCTATCTATCATCTATGTATCTATCTATTATCTATCTATCTATCTATCTATCTATCTATCTATCTATCTATCTATCTATCTAGAGATGGAGTTTCGCTCTTGTTGCCCAGGCAACAAGAAGTTGGGTTTGGCTGTGGGACGTTGGGAATTTTACAGGAGAAGGGTATGGAGCCAACTGAGGGGACATTGAATGTATCTATCTATCTATCTATCTATCTATCTATCTATCTATCTATCTGGCTATCTATCTATCTATCATCCATTTATCTATCTAGCTATCTAGCTATCATCTATCTATGTATCTATCTATCATCTATCTATCTATCTATCTATCATCTATCTATCTATCTATCTATCTATCTATCATCTATCTAGCTATCTAGCTATCATCTATCTATATATCTATCTATTATCTATCTATCTATCTATCTATCTATCTATCTATCTGTCTATCTAGAGATGGAGATTCGCTCTTGTTGCCCAGGCAACAAGAAGTTGGGCTGGGCTGTGGGACGTTGGGAATTTTACAGGAGAAGGGTATGGAGCCAACTGAGGGGACATTGAATGTATGTATGTATCTATCTATCTATCTATCTATCTATCTATCTATCTATCTATCTGTCTGTCTGTCTATCTATGTATCTGTCTATGTATGTATGTATGTATCTATCTATCTATGTATCTATCTATGTATCTGTCTATCTATCTATCTATCATCTATCTATCTATCTATCTATGTATCTCTCTATCTCTCTATCTCTCTATCTATCTATCTATCTGTCTGTCTGTCTGTCTGTCTATGTATCTGTCTATGTATGTATGTATGTATGTATCTATCTATCTATGTATCTATGTATCTATCTACGTAACTGCCTATCTATCTATGTATCTATGTATCTATGTATCTATGTATCTATCTATCTATGTATCTATCTATCTATCTATCTATCTATCTATCTTGAGACAGAGTTTTCCTCTTGTCCCCCAGGCTGGAGTGCAATGGCACGATCTCGGCTCACTGCAACCTCCACCTCCTGAGTTCCAGTGATTCTCCTGCCTCAGCCTCCCGAGTAGCTGGGATTACAGGCCTGCACCACCACATCCGGCTTATTTTTGTATTTTAAGTGGCAATAGGGTTTCACCATGTTGGTCAGGCTGGTCTCGAACTTCTGACCTCAGGTGATCCACCTGCCTTGGCGTCCCATAGTGCTGGGATGACAGGCGTGAGCCACTGCACCTGGCCTTGTTGAATGCATTTATAGGATGCCAGACATCTGGGGGCCTAGACGCTGTACATTCTTGTGCAAAATTCCAAGAACCCAGCTTGGGAGATGATGGTGCCTTGGCGTGGAGGGTAAGATATTTGCAGCCGGGGACGTCCTAAATCTTGGCTTACGCTTTCAACAGCCGCGTTAAACATGGGCTTGGAGAGAACGTTGAAAACTGACTCAGAGATTTCAAAATGTGAAACGTGTATAACCCTATGTCAAAATGTCACATTACACCCCATAATATGTACATTATAGATCCTAATTTCAATTCATTATATACATATGCATATATGTATATAATGGGGTATGTGTGTGTATAGATATGTAATAGGGCATGATAATATGTATTTATTTTATTATACATTTAATACATATAAATACATATAATAAATATGCATATATAAATTTATATTTATATATTATACACAATATAATATATGATATGTTACAAATTATATTATTTTAATATTAATTATACTATATAACACGTATAATTATATAATATATAATATAAAATGTATTATAACGTTATATATATTTTATAATATATAATATATTTTATATTATAAAATATATTATTATATATAACTTTATAATATATTATATATAACATTATAATATATTTTATAATATAAAATATATTATAACATTATATATAATAATATATATATTAATATAATATATTTTAATTATATAAAAATATATTAATTATATAAAATATATTTTTTATATTTTTATTATATTTATATAATTATATAAATTATATAAAATATATTATTATATATAATAATATATAATATGCACAATTACTATATAGTATATATTTTATATATAATACATACAATTATATTTTATGTATATTATATTATATTTTATGTATAATATAATAAATTATATTTACACATGATATGTATAATTATATTTTATATATAATATGCACAATTATTATATAATATATAAATATATTATTTTAAATATATTGTATAGCTTTAAATATATATTTATACATATTACATACATAACTATATAATGGGGTACAATAATATATATTTATTTTAATATAATAAATACATATAATAAATGTGTATATGTAAATATATTTAAAATATATGTATATGTTATATAAATGTATTATGCGGTACAATAATATAGGTATGTTATTATACATATAAATAAATATATAAATAGATATGTATTACATTATATCTATTTTAATGTATATATATTTGTACATTATATATTATGGGGTACATTGATTGCATATTAAATATATGCAATTCTTATTGGTCAATGAAAAATAAAAAATGAAAAAGGAAAGGGAAGAAGACAGACAAAACCCGTGGTCAGCTCTCGTGGGAGTGTGGAAAGCGCGTCCAGAGCTCAGAGGTTTCTCTTCCCTTCTGTCGTTTCACGATGAGGCACCGCCATGAGGCAAATGTGAGAAATATCTCTTGGCTCAGAGGATAAAGACAGGCAGCGCTGGCATGAACACAGCAAAGGCCTTTAGGTCACGTCACCACATTTGCAGAAGAATATCCATGTTTCACGTGAATGCGTTGTTCTCCTTGGCCAAAATCAATCCAAGGAAGACATGGCGTGAGTTCTACTCTCTGATTCTATGAGTATGACTATTTTAGATTCCTCATGTAAGGGATATCATGAAGTATTTGTATTTCCGTGCCTGGCTTATCTCACGAAACATAATGTCCTCCAGGTTCACCTGTGTTGTTGCAAAGGACAAGATTTTCTTCTTTTTCAAGGCTGAGTAATATTCCAATGCACTAGATTATTGATATCCCAATTTCTTTATCCGCGCATCCATTCACGGTCACTTGGTTGCATGTCTTGGCTCTTGTGGATAATTCTCTCAATTTCTTTATCCATTCATCCATTCATGCTCAGTTGCTTTGGTTCCGTGTCTTGGCCATTGTGGATAATTTTCACAATTTCTTTATCCATTCATCCATTCATGGCCTCTTGGTTTGGTCTGTTCTTGGCCATTGTGGATAATTTTCACAATTTCTTTATCCATTCATCCATTCACGGTCTCTTGGTTTGCCCGTGTCTTGGCTATTGTGGATAATTCATCAGTGACCATGGGAATCCAGGTATTTCTTCAAGATCCTCATGTCAGTTTTTTGGGGGGCAGAAATAAAGCTGTTTGATATGGTTTGGCTCTGTCCCCTGACCCCAAAACCTCATCATGAGTTGTGGTTCCCATTCTCCCCAGCTGTCATGAGAGGGACCCAGTGGGAGGCAATTTAATCATGGGGATGGTTACCCTCATGCTGTTCTCGTGATACTGAGTGGGTTCTCACAAGATCTGATTAATTTTTTTTTTTTTCTATTTAGATGGCGTCTCAGTCTGTCGCCAGGCTGGAGTGCAGTGGTGCGATCTTGGCTCACTGCAACCTCCACCTCCCCGGTTCAAGCAATTCTCCTGCCTCAACCTCCCAAGTAGCTGGGACTACAGGTGCGTGCCACCACACCCGGCTAGTTTTTGTATTTTTAGGAGAGACGGGGTTTCACCATGTTGCCCAAGATGGTCTCGATCTCTTGACCTTGTGATGCACCCACCTCGGCCTCCTAAAGTGCTGGGATTACAGGCATGAGTCACCGCGCCCGGCCCAGACGTGGTTCTTCTTACTCATTTCCACTTGATTACAGTAGGACGAAGATACATGGAGGGGTTGGGGCAAACGATGACTTCCTTCTCTCTCTGCCTCCTCTTAAACCCGCACACACCTGCTCTCCAGGATTATCATTTATTTGCTGGTTCTCAGTGGGATGATGCCCCAGAAGAATTGAGCAGAGAAAGGAACCCTTCCTGGTCTTCTCTGTACAGGTGTGTTGGTTGACCCAGGCTTCTACGACAGGAGATACCACAGCCTGGTTGACTTATAAACATCTGGACATTTATTGCTTACGTTTCTGGAGGTTGGAAGTCCAAGACCAAGGCGTGGAAGATTCAGAGTCTGGTGGGATCCGGGTTCCCGGTTCATAGACAGCACCGTCTCGCTGCGTCTTTACATGGTGGAAGGGGTGAAGGAGCTCTCTTGGTTCCTTTTTATGAGGTCACTGATCCCATTCATGAAGCTCCATCCTCATGATTTTGTCAGCTCCCAAAGTTTCCCACCTCCTAATGCCGTCGCCGTGAAGCAGAGAATGTCAACACAGGAATATAAGGGAACACCGACATTCAGACCACAGCAGGCAGCAGAGAGCAATTCCTCTAGCAGCTTTGGGGAATGGCTGGTCTATCATCACATTAGTCCGCGTGGGCTGCCATCACACAGTCCCACAGACCTGGTGGCTTCAATAAGATGAATTGATTCTGCCACCGTCCTGGAGGCTGGACGTCTGAGATCCAGGTGTGGGCAGGGCTGGTTCCTCCTGAGGCCTCTCTTCTGGGCTTGGAGATGCCGTCTTCTCCCTGTGTCCTCACGGGGTCGTCCCTCTGTGTGTGTCTGTGTCCTCATCTCCTCTTCTTATGAGATGTCTTAGTCCATCTCGGGCTGCTATCACAGAATACCATAGACTGGGTGGTTATAAACAACAGACATTGATTCTCCCACAGTCCTGGAGGCCGGAGGTCTGAGATGAAGGTGTGGGCAGGGCTGGTTCCTCCTGAGGCCTCTCTCCTGGGCTTGGAGACGCCGTCTTCTCCCTGTGTCCTCACAGGGTCATCCCTCTGTGTGTGTCTGTGTCCTCATCCTCTTTTCTTATGGGATGTCTTAGTCCATCTCAGGCTGCTATCACAGAACACCAGAGACTGGGTGGCTTAGAAACAACAGACATTGATTCTCCCACCGTCCTGGAAGTTGGAGGTCTGAGATCCAGGTGTGGGCAGGGCTGGTTCCTCCTGAGGCCTCTCTCCTGGGCTTGGAGACGCCGTCTTCTCCCTGTGTCCTCACGTGGTCATCCCTCTGTGTGTGTCTGTGTCCTCATCTCCTCTTCTTCTAAGGACTCCAGCCATCTTGAATTAGGCTCCACCGTACACACCTCTTTTTACCTCAATCACCTCTTTAGAGACCCCAGCTCCAAATCCAGTCACCTTGCTGAGGTCCTGGGGTTTAGGACTTCCACACATGAATATGGACGGGGCGGTGGGGGGGATCATGCAGAGTCCATCAGACTCACAATAGCACCTTCTTATTTTTACGAGGTGCTTTTAGGGAGAGCCGTGAGATACGGCGGTCACGCTCGATGGCTGGATGGTGGAAACAAAAGTTAAGGGAGAAGCATCCGTCCCATCTGTCTCATGCATTCCAAAGCCACTCAATGGGCCTCCAAGATGCAAGAGTTACCAGGTGAACTTGGAGGTCCACCAAGTCTGTGAGCATCGACAGTATCTAAGATCAACAAAATATGCTGGTGGAGACGGTGAGAATCTTGCCAGAGCTGGAAGGGCACTTCTCTCCCCAGAACTATGCTGAGGCACACACAGCACTTCTCCACTCCTTCAGTCATAAGACGTCCTCGATGTCTGCAGAAGCCACAGCTGAAATAGAAGCACAGCTCTCATTTTTTGGTTACGCTGCCTCACGGGAAGATCAATGAGATTGCTGTTCTGTCCAGCATTTCCCTCTATTCTCATGCGATTACTGCGTGCAGCCCTCTCTTCCGAGAAGAAGATGGTAACAAAACTTTTTTTTTTTTTGAGACGGAGTTTCGTTCTTGTTGCCCAGTCTGGAGTGCAATGGCACGAACTCGGCTCACCGCAACCTCTGCCTCCTGGGTTCAAGTGATTCTCCTGCCTCAGCCTCCCGAGTAGCTGGGATCACAGGTGCCCACCACCACACCCAGCTAATTTTTGTATTTTTAGTAGAGACAGGGTTTCTCCATGTTGGCCAGGATGGTCTCGAACTCCCGACCTCAGGTGATCCACCTGCCTCAGCCTCCCAAAGTGCTGGGATTATAGGCATGAGCCACGATGCCCAGCCTGGTAGGAAAACATGTTAAGGCTCGCCACGGTGGCTCATGCCTGTAATTCCAGCTCTTTGTGAGGCCAAGACCTGCAGATGGTTTGAGCTGAATAGTTGGAGACCAGCCTGGGCAAGATGGTGAAACCCTGTCTCTACAAAAAACCTAAAACCTACTCAGAGGTGGTTGTGCACGCTCATAATTTGAGCTACTTGGGAGGCTGAGGTGGGAGGATCACCTGAGCCCGGGAGGTTGAGGGTTCAGTGAGCCATGAATGTTCTACAGCACTCCAGCCTAGACCACAAAGCAAGACTCCTTTTAAAAAGAATTTTTTTGGCCAGCCACCGGGGCTCACGCCTGTCATCCCAGCACTTTGGGAGGTGGAGGCAGGTGGATCACCTGAGGTCAGGAGTTCGAGACCAGCCTGGCCAACATGGTGAAACTCCGTTGCTACTAAAAATACAAAAATTAGCCGGGCGTGGTGGCGGGCACTTGTAATCCCAGCTCCTCAGGAGGCTGAGGCAGGAGAATTGCTCAAATCTGGGAGGCAGAGGTCACAGTGAGCCGAGATCTCACCATTGCACTCCAGCCTGGGCAACACAGCAAGACTCTGTTTAAAAAAAAAAAGAGAAAGGTTTGACATATATTTTACGTAGCTAGGTTGCCTCTTACTCCCTGATGTTTAAATTTTCTGATGATCTGCAGTGACAATGGACAGAACTTGGGAAAACCCCAAATTAAAATAATTCATGTGTTTTCCCGTCTTTTTTTTTTTTAATGCTGGACCCTACGTATTACCATTTATGTTCTGATTAGCAAACACCCCACTAATGGACTTAACATCCGTGGTTCATAAGGAAACTCTGTGTTCTTACTGCAGAGAGCTAAACACATCGGAAATTAGCAAAATCTGTGACCCGAGAACTAGCAATTCATAAATTCATTAGACTAAAAAAAAAAAAAAAACCAGGGCAAGCAACGCAGCCATCCAGCAATCCTGTTAATAGCTTTTCTTCCAATGTCTAATTTACATTTCTGCCTGCCCTGGTAAAGATATTACTTCATTAAGTTGTTTTTTTTTTCCCCCCCTAAATGAGAGAAATTTTAATGACTTCTCTTATTCATTCTTTCCATATGTAAGTAGTTATGTTTCTTACAAATGGAAATGAGACCTGAAAATTACCACAAATGGGGCCAAGCCGCACAGTCCATGTGTTCGTATTTGGAGACGGCCAAACTGCTTCCTCGAATTACGGTTAACCCTCCCGTCCATTGAGCAGACGGCCCTAATAGGTGGACTTTGAAAGTCCCTCTCGTTAAATTTATTTGAGACCGCCGAGAACACGCCAGTCCAGCTTCAGCAAATGAGCTCTGATAATATCAACCACCTGGTAAGCCCTGGTCCCCGGGGAACCCTGCATGGCTACGTCTGACCCCTGGCCCCTTGGCCTTCTGATCCTGGGGCTCAGTTCAGACAAGAAGGCGATTCTGAGAAAAAACACCTGTTGCTGTGGCTGACCCCAGAGTCAGGGTTTGGAGGGAAGGGCCTCCGGGCCTTCAGCACAGGTGTTTCCTCCAGCAGGCCCGGGAAGTTCGAGAAGCCACTGGGATGAGGAGGGAGCCAGGCAGCACGGTGCTGGGCAGGGGATGGCACCTTTCACGTCCCAGAACTCTGGGGCACTCCATGGCAGGACAACACGTGGAAAGGAGGGATTACTCCAGACTCTACAGAACATCTCATGGACATGGCTTCGTGGCTGAGCTTCTGCTAAGGCAAAATAGTGAGAGAAAACGCAAGAATAAAACATAAGAGGCTGCAGGTGGACACGAAATGAAGGGCTACCTTCCTTCCAAAAATGCCTTAGATTGAGTCCCACCTTCCTTCCAAAATTGCCTTAGATTGTGACCAACCTTCCTTCCAAAATTGCCTTAGATTATGACCAACCTTCCTTCCAAAATTGCCTTAGATTGTGACCAACCTTCCTTCCAAAAATGCCAGAGCAACGACCTTCAGCTACTCAAGGGCAGAGAACGACACATAGGTGTATCCCAGATCGCAGGAAGAAACCCCAGAAAGTCGACGATGTGCATATTAATTGCAGAGTGCAGGTAGGTTCCCAAAAGAGGGGACAGTGGGAATCTATCTCTGTTGGAGAGTGTGGGTGGGTGCCAAGACGGTGGTCACTGGGTATCTCTATTGTACAGTGTAGGGGGATCCTCTGATGGATGAGGCTGAGTGTGTCTATTGCAGAGTGTAGATGGATCCCAGATGGAGGACAGTGAGTGTGTTTATTGTAGAGTGTAGATGGATCCCAGATGGAGGACAGTGAGTGTGTCTATTGTAGACTGTAGGTGGATCCCAGATGGGGGACAGTGAGTGTGTCTATTGTAGACTGTAGGTGGATCCCAGATGGAGGACAGTGAGTGTGTCTATTGTAGACTGTAGGTGGATCCCAGATGGGGGACAGTGAGTGTGTCTATTGTAGACTGTAGGTGGATCCCAGATGGAGGACATTGAGTGTGTCTATTGTAGACTGTAGATGGATCCCAGATGGAGGACAGTGAGTGTGTTTATTGTAGAGTGTAGATGGATCCCAGATGGAGGACAGTGAGTGTGTCTATTGTAGAGTGTAGATGGATCCCAGATGGAGGACAGTGAGTGTGTCTATTGTAGACTGTAGGTGGGTCCCAGATGGAGGACAGTGAGTGTGTCTATTGTAGAGTGTAGGTGGATCCCAGATGGAGGACAGTGAGTGTGTCTATTGTAGAGTGTAGATGGATCCCAGATGGAGGACAGTGAGTGTGTTTATTGTAGAGTGTAGATGGATCCCAGATGGAGGACAGTGAGTGTGTCTATTGTAGACTGTAGATGGATCCCAGATGGAGGACAGTGAGTGTGTTTATTGTAGAGTGTAGATGGATCCCAGATGGAGGACAGTGAGTGTGTCTATTGTAGAGTGTAGGTGGATCCCAGATGGGGGACAGTGAGTGTGTCTATTGTAGACTGTAGGTGGATCCCAGATGGAGGACAGTGAGTGTGTCTATTGTAGAGTGTAGGTGGATCCCAGATGGAGGACAGTGAGTGTGTCTATTGTAGACTGTAGGTGGATCCCAGATAGGGGACAGTGAGTGTGTCTATTGTTGACTGTAGGTGGATCCCCAGATGGAGGACAGTGAGTGTGTCTATTGTAGAGTGTAGGTGGATCCCCAGATGGAGGACAGTGAGTGTGTTTATTGTAGAGTGTAGATGGATCCCAGATGGAGGACAGTGAGTGTGTTTATTGTAGAGTGTAGATGGATCCCAGATGGAGGACAGTGAGTGTGTTTATTGTAGACTGTAGGTGGATCCCAGATGGAGGACAGTGAGTGTGTCTATTGTAGACTGTAGGTGGGTCCCAGATGGAGGACAGTGAGTGTGTCTATTGTAGACTGTAGGTGGATCCCAGATGGAGGACAGTGAGTGTGTCTATTGTAGAGTGTAGGTGGATCCCAGATGGAGGACAGTGAGTGTGTCTATTGTAGACTGTAGGTGGATCCCAGATGGAGGACATTGAGTGTGTCTATTGTAGACTGTAGATGGATCCCAGATGGAGGACAGTGAGTGTGTCTATTGTAGAGTGTAGATGGATCCCAGATGGAGGACAGTGAGTGTGTCTATTGTAGACTGTAGGTGGATCCCAGATGGGGGACAGTGAGTGTGTCTATTGTAGACTGTAGGTGGATCCCAGATGGAGGACAGTGAGTGTGTCTATTGTAGACTGTAGGTGGATCCCAGATGGAGGACAGTGAGTGTGTCTATTGTAGAGTGTAGGTGGATCCCAGATGGAGGACAGTGAGTGTGTCTATTGTAGACTGTAGGTGGGTCCCAGATGGAGGACAGTGAGTGTGTTTATTGTAGAGTGTAGATGGATCCCAGATGGAGGACAGTGAGTGTGTCTATTGTAGACTGTAGGTGGATCCCAGATGGAGGACAGTGAGTGTGTCTATTGTAGAGTGTAGGTGGATCCCAGATGGAGGACAGTGAGTGTGTCTATTGTAGACTGTAGGTGGATCCCAGATGGGGGACAGTGAGTGTGTCTATTGTTGACTGTAGGTGGATCCCCAGATGGAGGACAGTGAGTGTGTCTATTGTAGAGTGTAGGTGGATCCCCAGATGGAGGACAGTGAGTGTGTTTATTGTAGAGTGTAGATGGATCCCAGATGGAGGACAGTGAGTGTGTTTATTGTAGAGTGTAGATGGATCCCAGATGGAGGACAGTGAGTGTGTCTATTGTAGACTGTAGGTGGATCCCAGATGGGGGACAGTGAGTGTGTCTATTGTAGACTGTAGGTGGATCCCAGATGGAGGACAGTGAGTGTGTCTATTGTAGAGTGTAGGTGGATCCCAGATGGAGGACAGTGAGTGTGTCTATTGTAGACTGTAGGTGGGTCCCAGATGGAGGACATTGAGTGTGTCTATTGTAGACTGTAGATGGATCCCAGATGGAGGACAGTGAGTGTGTCTATTGTAGAGTGTAGGTGGATCCCAGATGGAGGACAGTGAGTGTGTCTATTGTAGAGTGTAGGTGGATCCCAGATGGAGGACATTGAGTGTGTCTATTGTAGACTGTAGGTGGATCCCAGATGGAGGACAGTGAGTGTGTTTATTGTAGAGTGTAGATGGATCCCAGATGGAGGACAGTGAGTGTGTCTATTGTAGACTGTAGATGGATCCCAGATGGAGGACAGTGAGTGTGTCTATTGTAGAGTGTAGGTGGATCCCAGATGGAGGACAGTGAGTGTGTCTATTGTAGACTGTAGGTGGATCCCAGATGGGGGACAGTGAGTGTGTCTATTGTAGACTGTAGGTGGATCCCAGATGGAGGACAGTGAGTGTGTCTATTGTAGACTGTAGGTGGATCCCAGATGGAGGACAGTGAGTGTGTCTATTGTAGAGTGTAGGTGGATCCCAGATGGAGGACAGTGAGTGTGTCTATTGTAGACTGTAGGTGGGTCCCAGATGGAGGACAGTGAGTGTGTCTATTGTAGAGTGTAGATGGATCCCAGATGGAGGACAGTGAGTGTGTCTATTGTAGACTGTAGATGGATCCCAGATGGAGGACAGTGAGTGTGTTTATTGTAGAGTGTAGATGGATCCCAGATGGAGGACAGTGAGTGTGTCTATTGTAGACTGTAGGTGGATCCCAGATGGGGGACAGTGAGTGTGTCTATTGTAGACTGTAGGTGGATCCCAGATGGAGGACAGTGAGTGTGTCTATTGTAGACTGTAGGTGGATCCCAGATGGAGGACAGTGAGTGTGTCTATTGTAGAGTGTAGGTGGATCCCAGATGGAGGACAGTGAGTGTGTCTATTGTAGACTGTAGGTGGGTCCCAGATGGAGGACAGTGAGTGTGTCTATTGTAGAGTGTAGATGGATCCCAGATGGAGGACAGTGAGTGTGTCTATTGTAGACTGTAGATGGATCCCAGATGGAGGACAGTGAGTGTGTTTATTGTAGAGTGTAGATGGATCCCAGATGGAGGACAGTGAGTGTGTCTATTGTAGACTGTAGGTGGATCCCAGATGGGGGACAGTGAGTGTGTCTATTGTAGACTGTAGGTGGATCCCAGATGGAGGACAGTGAGTGTGTCTATTGTAGACTGTAGGTGGATCCCAGATGGAGGACAGTGAGTGTGTCTATTGTAGAGTGTAGGTGGATCCCAGATGGAGGACAGTGAGTGTGTCTATTGTAGACTGTAGGTGGATCCCAGATGGGGGACAGTGAGTGTGTCTATTGTAGACTGTAGGTGGATCCCAGATGGAGGACAGTGAGTGTGTGTATTGTTGACTGTAGGTGGATCCCAGATGGAGGACAGTGAGTGTGTCTATTGTAGACTGTAGGTGGGTCCCAGATGGAGGACAGTGAGTGTGTCTATTGTAGAGTGTAGGTGGATCCCCAGATGGAGGACAGTGAGTGTGTCTATTGTAGACTGTAGGTGGGTCCCAGATGGAGGACAGTGAGTGTGTCTATTGTAGACTGTAGATGGATCCCCAGATGGGGGACAGTGAGTGTGTCTATCGTAAAGTGTAGATGGCTCCCCACATGGAGGACAGTGAGTGTGTCTATTGTAGAGTATAAGTGGATCCCAGATGGAGGACATTGAGTGTGTCTATTGTAGACTGTAGGTGGGTCCCAGATGGAGGACAGTGAGTGTGTCTATTGTAGACTGTAGATGGATCCCAGATGGAGGACAGTGAGTGTGTCTATTGTAGACTGTAGGTGGATCCCCAGATGGAGGACAGTGAGTGTGTCTATTGTAGACTGTAGGTGGATCCCCAGATGGAGGACAGTGAGTGTGTCTATTGTAGACTGTAGGTGGGTCCCAGATGGAGGACATTGAGTGTGTCTATTGTAGACTGTAGGTGGATCCCAGATGGAGGACATTGAGTGTGTCTATTGTAGACTGTAGATGGATCCCCAGATGGGGGACAGTGAGTGTGTCTATCGTAAAGTGTAGATGGCTCCCTAGATGCAGGAGACTCGTTACTTGTATTTTACCGTGTAGGTTAGATGTCTCCTGTTGTGCCCACTGGATATTTCTTTGTAGCGTGTAGCTTGCTTCCCCAGGCGGTGAACCTGGACATTTTCTCAGGTAAAGGTTATGTTGCAATGTCGGTGTGTATGAGGCTTTCGGACTCTGTCTGATTCCGTGACAGCCGTCTCTTTGGCCTTGATTGTGCTTCGGTGGCTGAATTTTGCCCTTTCTGGAGCTGTCTGTTCCACATCTGTCACAGGCGTCTCTTCTGAGCCTCGTCTGTGCCGGTTGGCGTCACCTGGAACAGTCCCTTTGTTTCCAGAGTGGCCGCCTAGGCTTTCCTCTGTGGCCATTGCAGGTGACATGCAGCTCCAAATCCCGTTCCTCGTTTTTGTCAACAGCCTGCATTGCAAAAGACACAGGTTTAGTCTGTGTTTTCTTTATGGAGCGTCTATGGTGAAACAGGGTCATAGGGTGGGAACCTAACCTGCTTAAATCCTTCCTTCCTTCCTTCCTTCCTTCCTTCCTTCCTTCCTTCCTTCCTTCCTTCCCTCCTTCCTTCCTTCCTTCCTTCCTTTCTTCCTTCCTTCCCTCCCTCCCTCCCTCATTCTTTTCCTTCCTTCCTTCCTTCCTTCCTTCCTTCCTTCCTTCCTTCCTTCCCTCCCTCCCTCATTCATTTCCTTCCTTCCTTCCTTCCCTCCCTCCCTCATTCTTTTCCTTCCTTCCTTCCTTCCTTCCCTCCCTCCCTCCCTCATTCTTTTCCTTCCTTCCTTTCTTCCTTCCTTCCTTCCCTCCCTTCCTCTTTTCCTTCCTTCCCTCCCTCTCTCCCTTCCTTCCCTCCCTCCTTTCCTCCTTACTTCCTTCCCTCCCTCCCTCATTCTTTCCTTCCCTCCTTCCTTCCCACCCTTCCTTCCCTCTCTCCCTCCCTCATTCTTTCCTTCCCTTCCTCCCTCCCTCTCTCCCTTCCCTTCCTTCCTTCCTTCCTTCCTTCCTTCCTTCCTTCCTTCCTTCCTTCCTTCCTTCCTTCCTTCCTTCCTTCCCTCCCTCCCTTCTTTCCCTCCCTCCCTCCCACCGTACCTTCCCTCCCTCCCTCCCTCATTCTTTCCTTCCCTCCTTCCCTCCCACCCTTCCTTCCCTCTCTCCCTCCCTCATTCTTTCCTTCCCTTCCTCCCTCTCTCTCTCCCTTCCCTCCTTTCCTTCCTTCCTTCCTTCCTTCCTTCCCTCCCTCCCTCATTCTTTCCTTTCCTTCCTTGCTTCCTTCCCTCCCTCCCTCCCTTCCTCTCTTTCCTCCATCCCTCCCTCCCTCCCTCCCTTCCTTCCCTCCCTCCCTCCTTTCTTCCTTTCCTTCCTTCCCTCTCTCCCTCATTCTTTCCTTCCCTCCCACCCTTCCTTCCTTCTTTCCCTCCCTCATTCTTTCCTTCCATTCCTCCCTCCCTCCCTGTCTCCCCTCCTTCCCTCCCTTCCTTCTTTCCTTCCCTCCCTCTCTCCCTACCTTCCTTCCCTTCCTCCCTCCCTCATTCTTTCCTGCCCTCCCTCCCTCCCACCCTTCCTTTCTTGCCTTCCTCATTCTTTCCTTCCCTTCCTCCCTCCTTCTCTCCCTTCCCTGCATCCCTTCCCCCCTCCCTCCCTCCCTTCCTTCCTTCCTTCCTTCCTTCCTTCCTTCCTTCCTTCCTTCCTTCCTTCCTTCCTTCCTTCCTCCCTCCCTCCCTTCCTCCCTCCCTCCCTTCCTCCCTTCCTTTCCCCACTTTTTTTCTTTGATGGAGTCTCACTCTGTGGCCCAGGCTGGAGTGCAGTAGCATGACCTCGGCTCACTGCAACCTCCACCTCCCGTTTCCAGTGATTCTCCCACCTCAGCCTTCTGAGTAGCTGGGACTACAGATGCCCACCACACCCGGCTGATTTTTATATTTTTAGTAGAGACGGGGTTTCGTCATGTTGGCCAGGCTGGTCTCGAACTCCTGACCTCAAGTGATCCGCCCGCCTCGGCCTCCCAAAGTGCTGGGATGACAGGCCTGAGCCACCATACCCGGCCGAAAGACACATTTTTAATCTCCTTTTTATTTATGGAGTGTCTATGTTGAAAAAAGGGTGATGGGGTGGGAACCTAACCTGCTTAAATCCTTCCGGAAATTTCTATCTACACAGGTTCCCAAGGTCACCCTCCCACACTGGACCGGGCTGCCGCCTGCTTGTTCACTGGGGACTGTCATCACGGGCTGCCTCACCTGGTAGGGACCCTGCCATGACCCCAGGGCATAAACCTTCCATATCTGGCATCCTTCAAGACTCTGGCCTGCTCAGATATTAAACAGCCAATTTTGGACCATTAAAAAAAAAAAAAAAAGAGGGGGAGAGGAGAGAGGGGGGTGGCTGTGACTGTGCTTTGGGAATTCAGCCTGGCCTTGTCAGAAATCATTGCTGCTTTGGCCAGCGAGAGCTTTCAGATCCACACGGCTCCACATCACTCCGGCTGAGGCCAAGCTTCTGTGTTGGGTTCCAGACGTGAAAGGTCAGCGTAGCAGTGCAAAGATCCTCATTAAGGCAACCAGATTCTTGAAGCAAAAAAAAAAAAAAAAAAGAAAAAGCGTGCGAGAGAGAGAGAGAGAGAGAGAGAAGATTATTGGCAAGGCCACACAACCACCCTGGCAATTACCTTCATCTTTCTCCCAGCATTTTGGCAAACCTCGGAAACCCACATCTGAAATCCATCGCCACGGCCTCTCATCTTCTCCAAACCCGGTGCCATCAGGAGGCACGTTCACGCCGCCGCGTTTTTAAGGTTGAAACAATTTGCAGTGTGTTTCCGAGATGACTGAACTGCAAACGGAGGGAACACGGGTTCTGAGTCAGTCCCTCGCTTGGCTCTTGCCGTACATGGAGAACAAGAGGGAGACCCAATTGCTTTCACCCCTGCTGGAAGCAAATCCAACTTATCACTTCGCATAAGGCTGTGGGTATGATCCCTGCCACGGTTCATCAGCGGGTCCCGGGGCTGACGAGCCTCCATCAGCCCCACTTAGCAGTAAGGATGTCAACTTGTCAAGTGTTTTTAAGGCTGGGAGGCTGCAGACAACCCTCACCAATTTCTCTGGGAAGCCAGGGAAGCTGGGAGGCCCTCCCCTCTGTAACATCCGTACTTTACAGAGTCAGTCAGTGTGAAGGCAAACGCTGGGCACCGGAGAAGCTGGGGAGCGAATTTTTGTAACATTCTTCCCCAGGGAGTGTAAAAGGACCACATCATCACCGCCTTTCAGAGAAACTCCAGGCTTTTCTGCCGGCAAAAGAACAATTAAATGGCAACGGGATAATGAATCTTCCCATTTCAATAAGGCTGCCACGGACGCCTATTTCAGGGACAGCATCTCTGGCCGCCGGGCTGCTGGGCTATCTGTTCTGTTCTGCAGGGATGAGCAGAGAGACCCTAAGAGGATTGAAAGGACCCCCAAAGGCCCACTTCTCCATACAGGGGAGCTGGAGAATATGAAGGGGGAATGGAGGGTGTTCAGATGTTCAAAGGCCACACGGTCCCAAGTCTCTGGACACCAGTGAGTCTTGTGTTCCGCTGTCTGTGACCCACATCTTAGAAATGGATGGTTCACATCTGGGAGAAAGGATACGGAATGGCTGGGCCACCCCACCCCGTTTTTTTTTTTTTTTTATTTTGATCTTCTGCGGAGTCTCGTTCTGTTGCCCCGGCTGGAGTGCAATGGCACGATCTCGGCTCACTGCAACCTCCGCCTCCTGGGTTCAAGTGACTCTCCTGCCTCAGCCTCCCGAGTAGCTGGGACGACAGGCATCCACCTCCACGCCCTGCTAATTTTTTGTATCTTTAGTAGAGACAGGGTTTCACCGTATTGGTCAGGCTGGTCTCGAACCCCTGACCTGAGGTACTTGCCTGCCTCGGCCTCCCAAAGTGCTGAGATTACAGGCATGAGCCACTGTGCCTGGCCTTTTTTTTTTTTTTTTTTTTTTTTTTTTGACAGAATCTTGCTCCATCACCCAGGTTGGAGTGCAAGGACACGATCTAGACTCACTGCAACCTCCACCTCCCAGATTCATGTGATTCACCTGCCTCAGCCTCCCGAGTAGCTGGGATGACAGGCGCCCGCCACCACGCCCGGCTAATTTTTTGTATTTTTAGTAGAGACGGGGTTTCACCATGTTGGCCAGGCTGGTCTTAAACTCCTGACCTCAGGTGATCTGCCTGCCTCGGCCTCCCAAAGTGCTGGCATTACAGGAGTGAGCCACTGTGCCCAACTATTTTTATTTTTGAGACGGAGTCTCTCTCTGTTGCCCAGGCTACAGTGCAGTGGCGTGATCTTGGCTCACTGCAACCTCCGCCTCCCGGGTTCAAGCAATTCTCCTGCCTCAGCCTCCCGAGTAGCTGGGATGACAGGTGCCTGCCACCACACCCGGCTAATTTTTTGTATTATTAGTAGAGACGGGGTTTCACCATGTTGGCCAGGCTGGTCTTGAACTCCTGACCTCAGGTGATCTGCCCACCTCGGCCTCCCAAAAGGCTGGGATGACAGGCCTGAGCCACCGCAACTGGCCTTTTTTGTTTGTTTATTATTATTATTATTTTTTGTTTACAGAATCTCGCTCTGTCACCCAGGCTGGAGTGCAGGGGCATGATCTCAGCTCACTGCAACCTCCACCTCCCAAGTTCAAGCCATTCTCCTGACTCAGCCTCCAAGTAGCTGGGGTGACAGGTGCCCACCACCATACCCGGCTAATTATTTTTTTTATTTTTAGTAGAGATGGGGTTTCACCATTTGGCCAGGCTGGTCTCGAACTCCTGACCTCAGGTGACCCTCCTGCCTCAGCCTCCCAAAAGGCTGGGATGACAGGCTTGAGCCCCCCGGCTCGGCCTCTTACCCCGATGTCTGTAAGGACTTCGGGAAACCACAGAGAACTCAAGGTCATCCTGCAATTTCTTACTTTCTTAGTGGTCTGCTTCGGAGAGTCGTGCTGCTTTGGACAGTGTGGACATGGAAGGGACTCCTGAGTCTAACCCAGACTCCAGCCACCCGGGTCCGTCAAAGTCACCAGTGCTGGCACGGGTCTCCTTTGAGTATCATTACCGGCATCCCTGGTGGGTGTCTGTGCTGGGCGACAGGTTCTAACAACGTGTGGCCGGCCACTACTCATTCCCTCTGGGCTCATTACTACAAACTATTATTCCCCGGTTAGCAAATTGAAAGTAGAAAAGTTGGCCGGGCGTGGTGGCTCACGCCTGTCATCCCAGCACTTTGGGAGGCCGAGGCAGGTGGATCACAAGGTCAGGAGTTCGAGACCAGCCTGGCCAACACGGTGAAACCCCGTCTCTACTAAAATTACAAAAATTAGCCAGGGGTGGTGGCAGGTGCCTGTAGTCCCAGCTACTCGGGAGGCTGAGGCAGGAGAATGGCCTGAACCCGGGAGGTAGAGGTTGCAGTGAGCCGAGATGGTGCCACTGCACTCCAGCCTGGGCGACAGAGCAAGACTCCATCTCAAAAAAAAAGAAAGAAAGAAAAAAAAGAAAGAAAGTAGAAAAGCCTGTGGCATTTGGGAGCGTTTGCGAGCATCAGGCCAGACCCGTGAGCCGACGGTGTCCTCATGAATCGGTTCTTTCTGAGGAAGGCTGTGGCATTCTGTGTGTATGTCTTGTCCTGCAGAGCCAAAAAGAAAAAAAAGAAATAAATAGAATGCTTTTAAATCCCTGCATTCCGCAGCTCCTCCTGCCCCTGGCCTTGCAAGCTGGAATGAACCACCGCAAATCTGCCTCTCTGCGTGGACTCCTGTGGTGCAGAGCTGTTCTCTTAACCCGGACCCCTTTCACGCTTTGAAATAGATGTGGGGTTTTGAGTGAGCTTCGGTAAGTTTCCCCTTCTAATGCTTCCGCATTTTCGCTTATGTTCTGTGGGTATCAGACCGTTCTGTTCTCCACATGCGCGGGCACACACGCACAATCGAATGTGCAAAACACGTCAGAGGCAGGATGATTTGCAAAATGCGTCAAATGCAGGATGATTTGCAAAATGCGTCAAATGCCGGTTTATTTGCAAAAGATGTCAGAAGCAGGATGATTTGCAAAAGACATCAAACGCAGGACTAGTTGCAAAAGTCAAATGCAGGTTTATTTGCAAAAGACATCAAGTGCAGGTTTATTTGCAAAAGACGTCATACGTGGGATGATTTGCAAAATGCGTCAAATGCGGTTTATTTGCAAAAGATGTGAAATGCAGGATGATTTGCAAAAGATATCAAACGCAGGACTAGTTGCAAAAGTCAAACGCAGGTTTATTTGCAAAAGACATCAAGTGCAGGTTTATTTGCAAAAGACATCAAGTGCAGGATTCTTTGCAAAAGACTTCAAATGCAGGTTTATTTGCAAAAGACGTCATATGTGGGATGATTTGCAAAATGCGTCAAATGCAGGATTATTTAAAAGGCATCAAATGCAAGTTTATTTGCAAAAGATGTCAAATGCAGGTGTATTTGCAAAAGACGTCAAATGCAGGATTATTTGCAAAATGCGTCAAATGCAAGTTTATTTGCAAAGTCAAATGCAGGTTTATTTGCAAAAGATGTCAAATGCAGGATTATTTGCAAAATGCATCAAATGCAGGTTTATTTGCAAAGTCAAATACAGGTTTATTTGCAAAAGATGTCAAATGCAGTTTTATTTGCAAAATACATCAAATACAGGTTTATTTGCAAAAGACGTCAAATGCAGGATTATTTGCAAAAAAGATCAAATGTAGGTTTCTTTGCAAAAGACGTCAAATGTGGGATGATTTGCAAAATGCGTCAAATACAGGATTATTTGCAAAATGCGTCAAGTGCAGGATTATTTAAAATGCATCAAATGCAGGTTTATTTGCAAAAGATGTCAAATGCAGGTTTATTTGCAAAAGACATCAAATGCAGGATTATTGACAAAATATGTCAAATGCAGGATTATTTGCAAAATGCGTGAAATGCAGGATTATTTGCAAAATGCGTGAAATGCAGGTTTATTTGCAAAAGACATCAAATACAGGATTATTTGCAAAATGCGTCAAATGCAGGTTTATTTAAAATGCATCAAATGCAGGTTTATTTGCAAAAGACATCAAATGCAGGATTATTGACAAAAGATGTCAAATGCAGGATTATTTGCAAAATGCATCAAATGCAGGTTTATTTGCAAAATGCGTCAAATGCAGGATTATTTGCAAAAGACACCAAATGCAGGATTATTGACAAAATATGTCAAATGCAGGATTATTTGCAAAATGCGTGAAATGCAGGATTATTTGCAAAATGCGTGAAATGCAGGTTTATTTGCAAAAGACATCAAATACAGGATTATTTGTAAAATGCGTCAAATGCAGGTTTATTTAAAATGCATCAAATGCAGGTTTATTTGCAAAAGACATCAAATGCAGGATTATTGACAAAAGATGTCAAATGCAGGATTATTTGCAAAATGCATCAAATGCAGGTTTATTTGCAAAGTGCGTCAAATGCAGGTTTAGTCCATAAAAGAGTACGTTGGAGGGGTAATACCTCTGTGGTGAATTTCCTGTTACCTTTTCAGGAGTAATCAGTTCCAAAACGATGGAAATTTAACAAAATGCCCATTGTTTAGAATCCAAGCCATGAACTCGTTTTACGTCCGGCCGCCGCCCCTTAATCACACACATGAGAAATCTGTAATTGGCACTGACTTCTTTACTTTTCCTCATTCATTTAATTGAAACTGTAGAAGAATGTTTGAAGGTGTTTTTGTTTTAAATTCAGAGATGCAGCATTTGTTGGTGTGAAATAATCATATACGTTTTCCTTTCCAAGGAAGGAGTTCCTCAAGCAGCCGGTATCAGCAAATGCATTTTTTTTTTTTTTTCTTGTTTAAACGGCTCGCTCTGTCGCCCAGGCTGGAGTGCAAAGGCGTGATCTTGGCTCACTGCAACCTCCGCCTCCCGGGCTCAAGCGATTCTCCTGCCTCAGCTTCCCGAGTAGCTGGGATTACAGGCACCTGCCCCACGCCCGGTTAATTTTTTTTTTTTTTTTTTGTACTTTTAGTAGAGACGGGGTTTCACCGTGTTGGCCAGGCTGGTCTAGAACTCCCGGCCTCAGGTGATCCACCCGCCTCGGCCTCCCAAAGTGCTGGAATTACAGGTGTGAGCCACCGCGCCCAGCCAGAAAATGCATGTTTGAAAAAATACACGGTCATCATAGTGCTTTGTTACCTGCCAAAAATTCTGGGACTGATCCAACCGTTGAAGGAAAATTCCAAACCCCGAACAAAAAATAACTCTATGAGGTTGTCACAAACATGAGTCATGCTTTTTAGACCCAGTAAGGGATTTGGGGCATTAGTATTAGAGGTGAGGACCACATTCTGGTTTTTGTTTTTGAGATGGAGTCTCACTCTGTCACCCAGGCTGGAAGGCAGTGGTGCGATCTCAGTTCACTGCAAAGTCCGCCTCCCAGGTTCAAGCCATTCTCCTGCCTCAGCCTCCAGAGTAGCTGAGATTACAGGTGAGCACCACCACACCCACCTCATTTTTTTGTATTTTTACTGGAGACGGGGTTTCACTCTGTCGGCCAGGCTGGTCTTGAACTCCTGACCTCAAGTGATCTACCTGCCTCGGCCTCCCAAAGTGCTGGGATTACAGGTGCACCCGGCCAGCACCACATTCTTGAAGGGGACATTGGGGGAATGTGGTGTAAGAAAATCTGGAGAAGAAAAGATTATATATATATATAACCATCATCTTCTCATATAATAGTACTTAGAAATCTTTTCCTTTATATTACAAACATAAAATATTTTTAGATACACACCTTCATATCTTTAAGTATATAATTTCACATACTATATATCAATCTATACTATCAATAATGTGTTTTTGATATATAATATTTTTATTGTATATAATATAACAACGTTCAATATTCAATATTCAAGAATCACATGAACCTGGAGGCAGAAATTGCAGTGAGCTGAGATTGTGCCACTGCACTCCAGCCTGGTTGACAGACTGAGACTCTCTCAAAAAATATATATATGCAGTATATATAATATACATATATAATATATAATATACATATATACAATATTTACATAAGTTATATATAAAATATTTATCACTATATACACATATATTTTATATAAATATATAATATGTATTTTTATATATCTGTGTATATTATTTTGAGATGGAGTATGAGTCTATTGCCCAGGCTGGAGTGCAGTGGCATGATCTCGGCTCACTGCAACCTCTGCCTCCAGGTTCTAAATATATATATTTATATATATATTATACATATTTTTATATAAACATATTTATTTATATTTATATATTTAAATATACATATAATATATAATATATTTATATATTTTTATATAAATACATATTTTATATATAATATATAATATATTTATATAATATATAGTAATATATAAATATATATAATTGTGTAATATATAAATATATATAATTGTATATTATATAAATATAACAATTGTATATTATAATATATAAATATATAATTGTATCATATATATAAATATAAAAAATATAATATAAATATATATGTATTTATGTATATTATATATTATAAAATATATAAATATGTAAAAATATATATTATATGAATATATATTTATTGTTGTATATTATATTATTGTTTTAATGCTCAAGTCTGGTCATTTATTACAGCAGGCTTTGCAAACTAATGTATATATATTACACATAATATATAAATATATATAAAATACCTATGTGTCTATATACAGTGATGCCACTTTTGTCTGTAAGCTGAACGCACCACAGACCCAGACACATATCTTCGTGCTCGGCCTTGCTCCATTTCCACGTTTCAGCTCTTGTGAAAACCCACGCACACATTTTCATTTGAACACCTGCTTTCCGAATACTTTTTGAGAGTGCCCGCGAGAAACAGCGGTGAGGTCTTATAAACTCATCTCCTCCTCCTCCTTCTGCCCCACTGTCCAGGTGGCCAGGCCTAGGATCCCACGCAGGTGAAAATCTGAGCATCTTGTTTTTTTTTTTTTAGAACCCACTTTCCCTTCAGCCGGCTTATTTTTCTGCAGCATTTCCGGGGACATCTCTTGGCAGGGAACCACCTACAGGTGTTCAAACGGGGGCCCTGTGCCGCCGCCCTCGAAGTGGCCAAGGGGATCAGAAACGTGGCGAGGATAACGATGGAAAAAGTTGGCTGGGGATGCAGGGGAGGGGACGAAAACGCAGGCTGGGGAATGATTGCCAGCCAGGATGGCGTGTGAGATTTACAGTAGGACCCCACAGACCCATAAAACCAGGTTACAGGCCCACTGGACCTATTACTTAGACTGAATAAAGTAGGGGATTTGAGTGGCGGCTGTGTGCTCTCCCCAGCAGCCTCGTGCACCTACCTGCCACCTCTGGACACGTTCCAGGGTTCACTGGGCCTAGAAGGACTCCCCCCACCCCACCCACACACACCGCTCACATCAGCAAGGCTTGGGAGAGAGTTCTACCCTCAGAATGCTTTGCGGTTCTTAGGACGCCCCGTGCCATCTTGCACACTTTCTTGCAAACAGGGCACGTGCATCTGGAAAGGACAAAGATGGCTTTTAAGAAACAAGGTATTAGGGAGGTTGAGGAGGGTGGATGACTTGAGGTCAGGAGTTCCAGACTAGCCTGGCCAACAATGCCGTCTCTACTAAAAAAAAAAAAAAAAAAAAAAAATACAAAAATTAGCTGGGCGTGGTGGTGGATGCCTGTATTTCCAGCTCTCTGGGAGGCTGAGGCAGAGAATTGCTTGAACCTTGGGGGCGGAGGTTGCAGTGAGCCGAGATGGCGCCACTGCACTCCAGCCTGGGCAATAGATTGACACTCTATCTCAAAAAAAAAAAAAAAAGAAAGGGAAAAAAAAGAAGAGGAGACACAGACAAGAGAAGGCCACGTGGAGACGGAGGCAGAGACTGGAGTGATGCGGCCACAAGTCCAGGGATGCCTGGAGCCCCCAGGAGCTGGGAGAGGCAGGAAGGATCCTCCCCTAGAGCCTCAAGAAGGAACCAAACACAGTTGCAATGGGTTGGGATGGTGACCTCAAAAGATCTGTCCATGTCCTAAGCCCTGGAACCTGGGAATGAGACCTCATTTGGAAAATGGTTCTTTGCAGATGTGATTAAAGATCTGGAGATGAGATAATCCTACATTAGGATGGGCCCTAAACACAATGACAGGTGTCCTAAGAGAAGAGGAGACACAGACACAGAGGAGGAGGCCATGTGGAGACGGAGGCAGAGACGAGTGATGCGGCCACAAGCCCAGGGACGCCTGGAGCCCCCGGGAGCTGGGAGAGGCAGGAAGGAGCCTCCCCTAGAGCCTCCGGAGGGAACTGGGTACAAGTGACGTAGACTGAATTGTAATCCCCCAAAAAGGTCTATCCAGGTCCCGATCCCCAGAACCTGTGAACAAGACCTTATTTGAAAAAGGGGTGTTTGCAGATGTAAGTAAATAAAGGACCTTAAGATGAGATCACCCTGAATTATCCGTGTGGTCCCTAAATCCAATGACAGGTGTCCTTCTAAGAGACAGAAGAGGAGACACAGACACCGAGACGGCCTGGAGCCCCCAGGAGCTGGGAGAGGCAGGAAGGATCCACCATGAAAGCCTCTGGAGGGAACGTGGCCCTGAGACACCTGGACCTCAGACTCCTGGGCTCCAGGACTGGGAAAGGATCAACTTCTGTTGTCTCAAGCTTCCAGTATCTGTGAATGAGACCTTATTTCAAAATAGGGTCTTTATAGACACAGTTAACTCAAGAAGTATGAGATGAGATCATCCTGGAGTACGGTGGGCCGTAAATGCAATGGCAGGTGTCCTTCTAGAGACAGAAGAGGAGACACAGACACAGAGGAGGAGGCCACATGCGGACGGAGGCAGAGACTGGAGTGATGCGGCCACAAGCCCAGGGATGCCTGGAGCCCCCGGGAGCTGGGAGAGGCAGGAAGGAGCCTCCCCTACAGCGTCCAGAGGGACCTCAGCCCTGAAACATCTTCATCTTAGACTTCTGGTCTCTAGGAGAGGGAGAGGCTAAGTCTGTATTGTTTTAATGCTCAAGCCTGTGGTCATTTATTACAGCAGGTTTTGCAAACTCATGCTCATTTATTACAGCAGGTTTTGCAAACGAATATTCAAGCCTGTGGTCATTTATTACAGCAGGTTTTGCAAACGAATCCACTAACCGGTGACTTCAAAGACCGGTGCACCATACAGGCTCTTTGAAGCCCCGACTCCCTGACCAGACAGATGCACACACGCCAACTTTTTCTGCCACAATGAAAGCAAAACCTTATTACTCTGGACTGTGGCTCCCATCTCCTGTCCGATGAAGGAGGAGGTTTGAGGGTACCCGAAAGAGCTTCACGACCAGTTAAAACACAGAAACAAAAATATACTTATATCTTGTTAACGCGACGTGGCCTGATGTCATAGGAGAGACTCTTCATGGACTTAAAAATCTCTCTTTGATGATGAGTTCGTGTCCTTTGCAGGGACATGGGTGAAGCTGGAAACCCTCATTCTCAGCAAACTCACACAAGAACAGAAAACCAAACACCTCATGTTCTCACTCATAAGTGGGAGGTGAACAATGAGAACACATGGACACAGGGAGGGGAACATCACATACTGGGGCCTGTTGGTGGATGGGGGACTAGGGGAGGGAGAGCATTAGGAGAAATACCTAATGTAGATGACGGGTTGTCAGGTGCAGCGAACCACCATGGCACGTGTACACCTGTCTCACAAACCTGCCCGTTCTGCACCTGTATCCGAGAACCGAAAGTATAATAATAAAAGGCAAAAGAAAAGAAAAACATGGTTCTGTCTTTTAATCAACCACAGGAAAAAGAGTGGCTCACAACTTCTTACTTCCAAAAAAATAAAAAATAAAAAATGGCATATTAAAAAGAAAAGCTAAAACAGTAAATGTGGCAATGATATGATTTTTAAAGATTGCTTTTAAACAGCCATTCACTTCAAACTGCTTATGCAAAAGAGGTGTTCGAGGCAAGTCAGTGACCCATTTTTTTTTTTTTTTTTTTGGGACAGTCTCGCTCTGTCACCCAGGCTGGAGTGCAGTGGTGTGATCTCGGCTCACTGCAACCTCCGCCTCCCGGGTTCACGCCATTCTCCTGCCTCAGCCTCCCGAGTAGCTGGGACTACAGGCACCCACCACCAGGCCTGGCTAATTTTTTGTATTTTTAGTAGATACAGGGTTTCACCGTGTTAGCCAGGCTGGTCTCAATCTCCTGACCTGGTGATCCGCCCACCTCGGCCTCCCAAAGTACTGGGATTATAGGCGTGAGCCACTGCGCCTGGCCAAATCTCTCTTTTAATCAATCAAAGGAACGAGAATGGGTCAGAACTTTCTACATATATATATATATGTATACACATACATACATATATATATACACATATATATATACACATATATATATATGGCATATTAAAAAGAAAAGTTAAAACAGTAAATTTGGCAATTACATGATTTTTAAACAGTGTTTTTACAGAGCCGTTCACATCAAACTGCTTATGTAAAAGAAGTGTTCGAGGCAAGCCAGTGACCCACTTTTTGGCTTTTTTATTATTTTTTGAGACAGAGTCTCGCTGCGTCTCCCAGGCTGGAGGGCAACGGTGTGATCTCGGCTCACTGCAACCTCCACCTCCCCGGTTCAAGCGATTCTCCTGCCTCAGCCTCCAAAGTATGTGGGATGACAGGCACCTGCCACCACGCCCAGCGAATTTTTGTATTTTTAGTAGAGACGGGGTTTCACCATGTTGGTCAGGCTGGTCTCGAACTCCTGACCTCAAGTGATCCGCCCGCCTCGGCCTCCCAAAGTGCTGGGATGACAGGCCTGAGCCACCGCGCCCCTGGCCCATCACCTCTTTGGGAAATTGTTGGCAGGATACTCAAATTGGGGGAACACAGATATTAAGCAAATACAAACAACACACACGTTTCTCGGATATCATCTCCTTGTACTCAGTCACTCCACGGCCACAGATGTGGAGAAATGGAATTAGGGATACTTTTTTTTTTTTTGAAATGGAGTTTCCCTCTTGTCACCCAGGCTGGAGTGCAGTGGCACCATCTCAGCTCACTGCAACCCCCACCTCCCAGGTTCAAGTGATTCTCCTGCCTCAGCCTCCTGAGTAGCTGGGATGACAGGCACCTGCCACCACACCCGGCTAATTTTTGTATTTTTAGTAGAGACGGGGTTTCACCATGTTGGTCAGGCTGGTCTTGAACTCCCCACCTCCGGTGTTCCAACCACCTAAAAAAGACAAGAGTGTAATCATATGGTAGTTTGTTTTTTATGCATGTTAACTGCTTACAAAATGCATATGCACGGCCGGGGGCGGTGGCTCATGCCCGTAATCCCAGCACTTTGGGAGGCCGAGGTGGGCAGATCGCCTGAGGTCAGGCGTTCGAGACCAGCCTGGCCCAAATGACGAAACCCCGTCTCTACTAAAAATGCAAACATTAGCCAGCCGTGGTGGCAGGTGCCTGTAGTCCCAGCTACTCCAGAGGCTGAGGCAGGAGAATCAATTGAACGTGGCAGCCAGAGGTTGCAGTGAGCCAAGATTGGGCTATTGCACTGCAGACTGGGTGACAGAGCAAGACTCTGTCTTGGAAAGAAAAAATAAAAAAAAAATAAAAAGCAGGCTGGGCGCGGTGTCTCACGTCTGTCATCCCAGCAGTTTGGGAAGCCGAGGCGGGCAGATCACGAGGTCAGTGGTTCGATACCAGCCCGACGAAACCTCGTCTCTACTAAAAAATACCAAAATGAGGCGGGCCTGGTGGCAGGTGCCTGTCATCTCGGTTATTCAGGAGGCTGAGGCAGGAGAATCGCTTGAACCTGGGAGGCGGAGGGTGCATGAGTTGAGATCATGCCTCTGCACTCCAGCCTGGGTGACAGAGTGAGACTCTATCTCAAAATAGATAAATAAATAAACAAACAAATAAATAAAAACAAATAAATAATAATAAATAATAAAATAAATAATAAATAATAAAATAAATAAATAATAAATAAATACATATAAATAAATAAAAATAAATAAGTAAGTAAATAAATAAAAATAAATAAATAAAAATAATAAAATAAATAATATATAAATAATAAAATAAAATAATAAAAATAAGTAAAAAATAAAAAAAATTTAAAAAGCCATTTTAACGTGTTGAATTAGCCATGCAAAGGCAAACCCCATCCATTAAAAAAATTCCTCCAGGATTCCCAAGTTTGGAGAGCTCAGGAGACATTACTCGGTGCCGTCTGGAGGCTTATTAGGGGGGAAATGTCCCTCGTCTGTATAAGAGCATAGACACCGGGGCTGAACCCAGGACAGGTCTGCCTCGGAAAGGCTTGGGAGGAGGCGGCAGTTGCATAAATAGAAACTGGCATTTGCAGCAGTTGCAAGCTCAAGCCCTAAGCAGCTGCACATCTCGATGAAAAAAAAAAAAAAAAAAAAAAAAAAGCCAGGTGTGCATTTATCTTGAGAGAACGTTTTAATTCTACTCAGTGTTCCCTGCCTGGTAAAATGAAGGCCCAGGCGGCAGCTCTCTTAGAAAGAGTAATTTTTAAAAAATTATTATTATTATTTTATATTAAAAAAAAAAGTAAAAAAAATAGTACCAAAAAAAAAAATAGTAACTGTTTTGTTCCGCCTTTAAAACGTGTGCTTTTCTTTCTGGAGGTCAGCTAGCAAGAGCTGTCCAGGGTCACCTGCTCTGACCCGAGGAAGAAAAGATACTCCCAACAACGGTATCCACGGGGGCATAGATTGGAAATACAGTCTGGGGTGTAGCTTTTGCAATTTCCCTGTCTCCCCCTTCTCTACGAGAGGAAAACTTCTGAGGCAACCAGATACTGCTCTTCTCTCTCCCCAGGTTCTAAAATTAGAAAAATGGTAAATGATTTGCATCTTGAGATTGGTACCTTCCATAGCATGTTTATTGATGATGACTTGTCTCATTTATTGGGAAGGAAATCTACAAAAGGGACACGTTAGACAATACTGAAGGGTAGAGGAGGAGGTAGTGACAGTTTTGCTATTTTAATTTCACCCCAAAATGTTTCCAGGCTATTTTTAACTAATCAAGTCCAAATTGTGGCAGAGCAGAGCGTGCGGCTTTGTTTCAGGGACGAGACAAAAAATAAACTCCCCTAAACATCCTAAGGAATTCTCCTATTCGGAGGGTGTGTTAAAGTTAATTATGGCTGAAATGCAATTACTCTGCACTCATATTCCGTGAAAATAATACCCAAACCACAGCCAGAAAAAGCCTGTCAGAAACAGAAAAGTTTGCATGGGTAAATGGCTTTTTTTTTTTTTTTTTTTTCTGCTAGACAGTCTAAGACTATGTACTCGCTGGAATCTTTTTTATTCAATGAATCTCATTTTCCTCATCTTCTAAGCATGATAAAAAACATGTTCTGGTAAACCGTGCCTGCATTTTTATTTTGAATCAAGTGCTTTTTTTTTTTTTTTTTTTTTTGGACAGGAATGAATGTTCCACAATCGTTTTATTAGCCCATGGTGGGGGAAAAAAAAAAAAAAAATCGATAGGACTATAAGGAAAGGTTTAATTCAAATTGTTGATCTGAATTGTTGATCTGTCATCTAGGTGCATTGGTAGCAGGGGAAAATCAGGAGAGAATTGATGAACCTGTGCAACTCACTTATTATGCGGCCGGCAGGCTGGGCCCGCACCACCGAGACACATCCCAGAAGCAGGAGGAAAATATTTCATACTGAAGAATTCATTTTCATATGTGGCTTCATTTTCGCTGGACGTATTTTTGAGGCACGGAGTGGGGTGGAAAAAAAAAAAAGGACGATGCACACGTCTGAATAAAATGTATTTCCAGCCGAGTTGATAGACGAAGGAGGAAATAGCCTGAATGAGCAGTGGAGCCTGATTGCCACGGATTTTCCCTCAATTAAAAAGAGGCATGTTTGCAAACGGTGCTGTGGATTCCGTATCGTTAGAAGTCAGACTGGAAAAAAATAAAATAAAATAAAATAAAATAAAATAAAATAAAATAAAGTAAAATAAAATAAAATAAAATAAAAAAGAGGGAAGGGATTTTCCCTCAATTAAAAAGAGGCATGTTTGCAAACGGTGCTGTGGATTCCGTATCGTTAGAAGTCAGACTGGAAAAAAATAAAATAAAATAAAATAAAATAAAAAAATAAAATAAAAGAGGGAAGGGATTTTCCCTCAATTAAAAAGAGGCATGTTTGCAAACGGTGCTGTGGATTCCGTATCGTTAGAAGTCAGACTGAAGAAAAAAATAATAAAATAAAATAAAATAAAATAATAAAATAAAAGAGGGAAGGGATTTTCCCTCAATTAAAAAGAGGCATGGTTGCAAACGGTGCTGTAGATTCCGTATGGTTAGAAGTCAGACTGGAAAAAAATAAAATAAAATAAATAAAATAAAATAAAATAAAATAAAGTAAAATAAAATAAAATAAAATAAAAAAGAGGGAAGGGATTTTCCCTCAATTAAAAAGAGGCATGTTTGCAAACGGTGCTGTGGATTCCGTATCGTTAGAAGTCAAACTGGAAAAAAATAAAATAAAATGAAATAAATAATATAAAATAAAATAAAATAAAAGAGGGAAGGGATTTTCCCTCAATTAAAAAGAGGCATGTTTGCAAACGGTGCTGTAGATTCCGTATCTTTAGAAGTCAAACTGGAAAAAAATAAAATAAAATAAAATAAATAAAATAAAATAAAAGAAGGAAGGGATTTTCCCTCAATTAAAAAGAGGCATGTTTGCAAACCGTGCTGTAGATTCCGTATCTTTAGATGTCAGACTGGAAAAAAAAACAAAAAATAAAATAAAATAAAATAAAAGAGGGAAGGGGGGATGTTTTCTGTGCAAACACTGCCTTGCATTCAGAAGGATTTGTGTCAAAAACTAGATACAGAAGGAACACCTGTCTCACCCATTAATCCCTCCTCATTACAAAATCCATCCCAAAATACTGACACGGGAGCAGGGGATGAAGGTAGCATCTACCACAATGTCTCTTCCTTGAAATTCCTCAGGCATCTTTCCCATGGCCAGGCCGCCTGTCTTCCTGGCCAAGCAGGTGCGTTGCAAAGCTTCTCTGATTAATGACAAGAGACCGGGACTCAAGGAAAGTCTGTGATTATTTCAGGGGTCTCGATAACAGGAAGGAAACTCAGGTGAGGCAGCTGGGATGACATAGACGACGGTGACCTCCAAAGGAAACAGAGAGCCGAGGCTGTTTCCTGGGACCCAGAAATCATGCCCTATTTAGGTTGAGCTCCTTTCCTTCCTACACACAGACACCCATACGTGCATGTGATTTTCTCTCCACTGCACTTTCCCAATAAATACATAATCTTTTGTCTAAAGGCTGACGTCCCTGCTATCACAGACGTGTGGGAGTTTTCTGACATTGGCAGTGTTTGTCTTCCAAATACTAGAGGAATCTGCAAAGACCAAAGGGCACCAGGGGTAAGTCCAAGTTTCTCTGCTGGCGGCTTTTCAAAAGAGAACCTGAGTCAAAAAGTTGCTGACTGGAAACAACAGATGCTGGAGAGGATGTGGAGAAATAGGAACGCTTTTACACTGTTGGTGGGAGTGTCAATGACATCAAGCGTTGTGGAAGACAGTGTGGGGATTCCTCAAGGATCTAGAACCAGAAATAACATTTGATCCAGCCATCCCGTTACTGGGAATGATGGTTTCCAGCTTCATTAAAAGTCAGGAAACAACAGGTGCTGGAGAGGATGTGAAGATATAGGAACGCTTTTACACTGTGGGTGGGAGTGTAAATTAGTTCAACCATTATGGAAGACAGTGTGGCCATTCCTCAAGGATCTGGAACCAGAAATAACATTTGGTCCAGCAATCTCATGACCCGGTATATACCCAAAGGATTAAAAATCATTCCACTATAAAGACACATGCACACGTATGTTTATTGTAACACTGTTCACAATAGCAAAGACTTGGAACCAACCCAAATATCCATCAATGATAGACTGGACAAAGAAAATGTGGCACATAGACACCATGGAATACTATGCAGCCATGAAAAAGGATGAGTTCATGTCCTTTGCAGGGACATGGATGAAGGTGGAAACCATCATTCTCAGCAAACTAATGCAAGAACAGAAAACCAAACACTGCGTGTTCTCACTCATAAGTGGGAGATGAACAATGAGAACACATGGACACAGGGAGGGGAACATCAAACACTGGGGCCTGTCACGGGGTGGGAGGCTAGGGGAGGGAGAGCATTAGGAGAAATACCTAATGTAGATGACGGGTTGATGGGTGCAGCAAACCACCATGGCACGTGTATACCTGTGTAAGAAACCTGCACGTTCTGCACATGTCCCTCACAACTTAAAGTATAATAAAAAAAAAATAAAAATAAAAGTGGGCCGGGCGCGGTGGCTCAAGCCTGTAATCCCAGCACTTTGGGAGGCCGAGGCGGGCGGATCACAAGGTCAGGAGATCGAGACCACAGTGAAACCCCGTCTCTACTAAAAATACAAAAAATTAGCCGGGCGCGGTGGCGGGCGCCTGTAGTCCCAGCTACTCAGGAGGCTGAGGCAGGAGAATGGCGGGAACCCGGGAGGCGGAGCTTGCAGTGAGCCGAGATCGCGCCACTGCACTCCAGCCTGGGCAACAGCGAGAGACTCCGTCTCAAAAAAAAAAAAAAAAAAAAAAAAAAAAAAAAGTGGACCATTAAAAAAAAAAAAAAATTGCTGACTTTACCTTGCTCCTCCAGATGGGAGAAAGCAACATTTTCAGCCTGACGAGGGTGGCCCCAGATTGGGTAGTCTTCCAAAATCAATGGTAAGAAAACGAAACATCAGCCTGCTTGAAGGTAAAGATTGCACCAGAGGGATCCCAGGGTGAAGAGGTGCATGGAACATTAACTCAAAACTGGAGTGGATGGTGGGCATGTGCCCGATCCTGCATCCACATGATGCATCCAATGCTGAACAATGAGGACAATTAATGCACCCAAGGCATCCTGCATGGCTGCCTGCAATGTTAACAACCAGGGCCACTCTGGAACCCACAGCACTGGGCTGGACAGGAGCTGATGGCCTCTGAACCTTCCCCAGTTCAGGGTCTACTTCTCCTGGTACCTTAGGGACATGTGGCCCCTGACATCAATCTTCTGGGACACCATTCCTCAGACATGTACCCCAGAATCCATCAGACAATGGGCCCATTGTTTTTCCTAGCGGGGCTCTCCCTGGGCAAATGTTATTTGGAAAGTTGTGATTTCTGGAGGAAAACGTCCAGCCCTTTTATGGCTATCAAGGTGTAGATTGGCACTCATGGATTAATGTTTCCTTGACGCATAGCCAGATAAGCACATGAAGAGATGTACAACATTATTAGATGTATTTTTTCCTGAGATGGCTATAAGCATGTTCCACAGACCAGACTGGGGGATTAAACCGGGGGTCCCCAATCCTGGTAGGACCTGGGGTGCACAGCAAGAGGTGAGTGGTAGGTGAGCAAAGTGAAGCTTCAACTGTATTTATAGCCACCCCCCCATTGCTCACGTTACCACCTGAGCTCCACCTCCTACCAGATCAGCAGTGGCATTAGATTCTCACAGGGGTGCAAACCCTACTGTGAACCGTGCATGTGAGGGATCTAGGTTGTGCACTCCTTATGAAAATCTAACGCCTGATGATCTGTCACTGGCTCCCATCACCCCCGGCTGGAACCATCTAGTTGCAGGAAAGCAAGCTCAGGTCTCCTGTTGATTCTACATGGTGGTGAGTTGCATATTTACTTTATTCTCTATTACAATGTAATAATAATAGAAATAAAGTACACAATAAGTGTCATGTGCTTGGTCACACACACACACAACACATGCACACACACACAACATGCACACACACACACTTTCCACATCTAGTTCACAAACCACGCTAATTTACCCTAGTAAGAGTATGCAGGCTGAGTAAACCTCACTTCCACCATTCCGTGGCTGAGGAAACCCCCTTCTCTACAATATATTAAAAAGATTAGCTGGGCAGGGCATGGGGGCTAATGCCTGTAATCCCAGCACTTTGGGAGGCCGAGGCAGGTGGATCACTTGAGGCCAGGTGTTCAAGACCAGGCTGGCCAACATGGTGAAACCCTATCTCTACTAAAAGCATAAATGTTAGCCAGGTGTGTTGGTGGGTGCCTGTAATCCCAGCTACTCAGGAGGCTGGAGCAGGAGAGTCACTTGAACCAGGGAAGGGGAGGTTGCAGTGAGCTGAGATCCCTCCAGCCTGGGTGTCAGAGGGAGATTCTGTCTAATAATAATAATAATAATAATCATAATCATAATAAAGATTAGCTGGGCATGGTGGCAAGTGCCTGTAGTCCCAGTTACTCGGGAGGCTGAGATGGGAAGATCTCTTGAGGCCAGGGAGACTGAGGCTGCAGTATCCGTGACCCACTCTCACCTCAGCAAGGCTGTGAAAGAAAGAAAGAAAAAGTGAGAGAGAGATGGAGAGAGAGAGAGAGAGAGAGAGAAATGTAGTATGCTTGAATCATTCTGAAACCATGTCTCCGCACCCTCCACCCCCAGCCAGTCTGTAGGAAAATTGTCTTCCTGAAACCAGTTGCTGGTATCAAAAAGTTTGAGGAACACTGGCTAACACATTTGTTCTTGTGAGGTCCTGGAGGCTGAACTCCCAGATCCAGGTGTGGGCAGGGCTGGTTCCTCCTGAGGCCTCTCTCCTGGGCTTGGAGACGCCGCCTTCTCCCTGTGTCCTCACAGGGTCATCCCTCTGTGTGTGTCTGTGTCCTCATCTCCTCTTCTTATGAGATGTCTTAGTCCATCTCAGGCTGCTATCACAGAATACCATAGACTGGGTGGATTGTAAACAACAGACATTGATTCTCCCACAGTCCTGGAGGCTGGACGTCTGAGATCCAGGTGTGGGCAGGGCTGGTCCCTCCTGAGGCCTCTCTCCTGGGCTTGGAGACTTTGTCTTCTCCCTGTGTCCTCACAGGATCGTCCCTCTGTGTGTGTCTGTGTCCTCATCTCCTCTTCTTATGGGATGTCTTAGTCCATTTCAGGCTGCTATCACAGAATACCAGAGACTGGGCAGCACTTCCTTCGCCCCCATGCCAGCAGGTGCGAATCTGGGGACACTTGAAACCTCTCTCCAATGTCCCCACCCTCCATTTCCATCTATGAGCCATCCCCACCCTTCTCCTTGTCTTTGAGTCTCTGCTAAACAAAAGTAAAACTGTCTGATCCCCTTGCTAGAGAACCTCTCGATAGACGACCTCATCTGTTCTCATTTGAGTGACTTTATTTCTAATAACAAAGGATACAAGGAAAAGTGCTAAACCGTACCAACATTCCTCTGTCTGTTTGTCCAGCCCTATGGATCATCCAACATTGCGTGTAGCTCTGGTTTGGGTTTGTATGTTTGTTTGTTTCTTTTCAAATCGAGGGCTAGATTCTTAGAAAAAAATGGAAGCCGGGAGTGTTGTTATTTTATTTTATTTTTATTTCTTTTTATGTTTTGTTTTTATTTATTTTATTTTATTTTATTTTATTTTATTTTATTATGTTATTTTATTTTATTTTCTGAGACGGAGTCTCGCTCTTGTTGCCCAGGCTGGAGTGCAATGGCATGATCTCAGCTCACCACAACCTCCACCTCCCAGGTTCAAGTGATTCTCCTGCCTTAGCCTTTCCAGTACCTGGGATTACAGGCATGAGCCACCAGGCCTGGCTAGTTTTTGTATTTTTAAAAGAGACGGGGTTTCACCAGGTTGGCCAGGCTGGTCTTGAACTTCCAACCTCCGTTGATCCACCTGCCTCGGCCTCCCAAAGTGCTGGGATTAAAGGCGTGAGCCACCACGCCCGGCCCAAATATTCATGATTTTAACGCATTCCGTTTCCATGACACCAACACGGCTGCTGGAAAGAGAATGGCGTACTGTGGGGGGGAGTGGGATGGGGAAGAGGAGTTGTTTAGGCCTCTTCCAGAGAAAATGCTATGAATTCAGATGGCCCCATGACTGACCAGAAATGTTACGGTGCTGTTTACAATATAGCGGCTTCTAAGAAAACTTGGATAATGGAAAAGGTAGGGGTGGGTTGGTCCTGGTGACAAACACAACATGGATCCATGAATTACAGCCTTTCAAGATGAGTCCCTCTCCTCACAGCTCATACCTGGAAGGGTATCTCTGTTGAGGCCACCGGTTCTCTTCCATTCCAATGGGTGAAATCACAGGAAGGCCTCACAACCCAACCTGGGGAACCTGATGTTTTCAAAACCTTCCCAAAGCGATGCATCATACTGCAAATACAAACCATTCTTCTGTAAGCTGTGTTGTTTTCTAAACTCTTTTTCTTTCTTTCTTTCTTTCTTTCTTTCTTTCTTTCTTTCTTTCTTTCTTTCTTTCTTTCTTTCTTTCTTTCTTTCTCTTTGTTTCTTTCATTCATTCTTTTCTTTCTTTCTTTCTTTCTTTCTTTCTTTCTTTCTTTCTTTCTTTCTTTCTTTCTTTCTTTCTTTCTTTCTTTCTTTCTTTCTTTCTTTTCCTTCCTTCCTTCCTTCCTTCCTTCCTTCCTTCCTTCCTTCCTTCCTTCCTTTTTTTTTTGGGATGGAGTCTTGCTGTGTCACCCAGCCTGGAGTGCAGTGGTGCGATCTCAGCTCACTACAACCTTCGCCTCCCGGGTTCAAGTGATTCTCCTGCCTCAGCTTCCCAAGTAGCTGGGACGACAGGTGCCCGCCACCACACCTGGCTAATTTTTGTATTTTTAGTAGACATGGGGTTTCACCACGTTGGCCAGGCTGGTCTCGAACTCCTGACCTTGTGATCCACCTGCCTGGACCTCCCAAAGTGCTGGGATGACAGGCGTGAGCCACCCGGCCTGGCCCTAAACTGTCTTTTGTCTACACTACTGTGCAGCGTTCGGTAGAAAGAGCCTCTCTTCCATCACCCACTCCCAGAGGTAGAAATGCCTCTAAGACAAAATGGGAAGTGGATGGAAACAGGACATAATCAATCAACATCCATTAGACCCACTCACCGATTGGGTCTGCCTGGGTGTTATTTTTAAACTTCGAAGCTGACAGGTCTGGCTTATTTTCTCACTCGAATAATTAGTACCATTTAGTTTCAAAATCGAAGATTTAAAGGCCTCATCGAAACCTGACTGCATTTGGGTTCCTTAATAGAGCCTTCAGTAAAATCATTATTAAATAATAAGCCATATGTTTGGAATTTTCACCTGAATCCTGTCAAAGCAATTAATTTATTTCACGACGAGAAAATCAACAGAGCCAGCGCCGGGAAAGGAAAACGTGAATCCAGTCTGCTTGAATTCCATTAGGACCTGACAGAGCCCCAGATAAGCATCTCATCAAGAAACCAGAAACAGGTAGCAAGAGAAGCATCATTATACAGCCACTGTCTGAAAACTCAAGGATGGTGGAATAATCGTTAATGATTTAGTGTCAGGTTGGTAAGTCCTGAGAAAGGTCTGCAGACCTCTGATATCCATGCACTATTGTACTGTCGTTTTATTAACAATTCAAAGAGGGGAGCACAGTTTGATACTCTTGACATGCTATGAAAGCAGCGGAGATCATAAACTCCTTGAAAAAGTACATTAAAATACAGCACGGCTTGGAGAGATACATGACGGAAGGGAGGGCAATGAATTTTCAAGAAGCACCCATGTGAGCTGGTCAGCAGCCCTGAGCTGTCAGGAGAGGGGTGATGGTTCTTTTAGTGGGGAAGACTCTGTGAGCCAACAGGAAACTACATCACCTGCCAGGTGTTTGGTCTCTCCAAGGGCGACCGTGTGGAGACACCCAGTAAGGGACAGAAGCAAGCCCAGCAGTATATGTGCAAGAGAAGATCTCCAGAGTTAAAGGCTCCCAGAACAGAAAGGTGGAGGACCTTGTTTCTTTTCAAATGGAGTGCTATATTCTTAGAATAAAAACAGATGCCCGGAATGTTCATGATTTTTAACTGATTCCCTTTGCTTGGCACCAACATGGGACCTGGGAGCAGAATGTCCCGGTGTCAGGTCATCCTGGATAAAGCCATGCTTCAGAGACACGTGAAGATGTGCACGATGCTTCATGGTTTGTCCTCAAGGTACCCTCCCTCTTACTCCCCACTCAGGGCTGACTGTGTGGCGTTGACTACATGGCCTCTCACTCAGCGTTGACTGAGTCAACTCACTCAGCATTGACTGCGTCAACTCACTCAGCACTGACTGCATAACTGATGTGTTTGCACTCCGGCCATACCTCTTGGGAAAGCCTCGGGGAGAAGTTAGTTTCTCTTTATCCACTCTACAGAGGGGTGTCTCTGTAGGGTCTTGGCGAGATAAACCCAAGAGGGATGGGTAGATGGACGGATGGATGGATGCATGGATGGATGGATGCATGGATGGATGGGTGCATGGATTCATGGATGGGTGTATGGATGGATGGATGCATGGACGGATGGATGCATGGACGGATGGATGCATGGATTCATGGATGGGTGCATGGATGGAATGGTAGACAGATGGATGGATGAATGGATGGATGGATGCATGGATGGATGCATGGATGGATGGATGGATGGATGCATGGATGGATGGATGCATGGATTCATGGATGGGTGCATGGATGGAATGGTAGACAGATGGATGGATGAATGGATGGATGGATGTATGGATGGATGGGTGCATGGATTCATGGATGGGTGCATGGATGGAATGGTAGACAGATGGATGGATGAATGGATGGATTGATGAATGGATGGATGGATGCATGGATGGATGGACGAATGGATGGATGGATGAATGGATGGATGGATGCATGGATGGATGGACGCATGGATTCATGGATGGGTGCATGGATGGATGGATGCATGGATGGATGGATGCATGGATTCATGGATGGGTGCATGGATGGAATGGTAGACGGATGGATGAATGGATGGATGGATGCATGGATTCATGGATGTATGGATGCATGGATGGAATAGTAGATAGATGGATGGATGAATGTATGGATGGATGGATGCATGGATGGACAGATGGATGGCTACCATCTTCACGTGCTGCCTACAGCTGAATATAAAGGCAGGGCATCCTCATTGTGGCTCAAGGACACCTTAGCCTCATTGAAAGCAAGGAGACACCTGTTTGTTGGTTGTTTGTGCAGTTTCCTTAGGTTTATTTTAAATCAATCTTGTAAAATTCCAAATAGTACCTCCCTAATGGGGATACTATAAGGGACACTCACTGGAAATTACCTGTTTTCGAGTGATTATGTTGCAGAAGTCCCCTTAGAAGTCATTTCTGTGCAACTTGGGACCTATGTCATCCATAAACTAGGGTCTAGACTGTCCCCTAAGCAAGTGCACAATATCATCATGATGAACTTAATTTTCCTCTTTCAGTGGCTCAAACTGGGTTATGGCTTCATGATTCTCCCTCTCCCACAGGGCTTCTGGGGCTGCTCCTCTGTGTCCAATGACCTTGTTGGCATCATTCACTTTGCCCACACACCTCCATGATAATCAGCTTCCCCAGGGGACAGTGAGCTCTTCTTGGGCAGAAGGGTATGCTTCATTCATTTCTTAGTGAGTGAAGGAAGGATGGATGGATGAATGGATTGATGAATGGACGGATGGATGGATGGATGGATTGATGAATGAATGGATGGATGGATGAATGGATGGATGGATGGATGGACAGATGGGTAGATGGGTGGCTGGCTGGATGAATGGATGGATGAGGGGATAGATGTATGGATGGGAGAGTGACTGGGTGGGTGCATGGATTAATGAATGGATGAATAAATGGGAGGGTGAATTAATATGTGGGTGTGTGGGTGGATGAATGGGTGGATGGATGAATGGATAGATGGATGGGTAGAAAGATGGGTGAATGAGTGGATGGCTGGATGGATAGGCATGTGGGAGGATGGATGGATGAGAGGGTAGATGAATGGATGGATGAATGGATGGATGGGTGGATGGATGGATGGATGGGTGGATGGATGGATGAATAGATGGGCGGATGGATGGATGGATGAATGAAATGGTAGATAAATGGATGGATGAATGGATGGACAGATAGATGGGAGGGTGGATGGATGGATGGAATGGTAGATAAATGGACTGATGAATAGATGGGAAGGTGGATGAATGGATGGATGTGTGGATGGACGGATGGATGGATGGATGGATGAATGGATGGATGGATAGATGGATGGATGGATTGATAAATGGATAGATGGATGGATAGACAGGTAGGTGGCTGGCTGGCTGGATGAATGGATGGATGAGGGGATTGAAGGATGGATGGGAGGGTAAATGGGTGGGTGGGTGGATGGATGAATAAATGGATGATTGAATATGTGAGTGTGTGGGTGGATGAATGGGTGGACGGATGAATGGATAGATGGATGGGTGGAAATATAGATGAATGAGTGGATGGCTGGATAAATAGATGTGTAAGTAGATGAATGGATGGGGGTGTGGATGAATGAATACATGGATGAGAGGGTAGATGAATGGATGGATGGGTGGATGGATGGGTGGACAGACAGATGGGAGGGTGGATGATTGGATGGATGGGTGGGTGGATGGGTGGATGGGTGGATGGGTGGATGGATGGATGGATGGATGGATGGAAGGATGGATGGATGGATGGATGGATGGATGGATGGATGGATGGATGGATGGGTGGATGGATGGGTGGGTGGGTGGATGGGTGGATGGATGGATGGATGGATGGAAGGATGGATGGAAGGATAGATGGGAGGGTGGATGGATGAATGGATGGATGGATGGATGAATGGAATGGTAGACAGATGGATGGATTAATGGATGGACAGATGGATGGGAGGGTGGATGAATGGATGGATGGATGGATGCAATGGTAGATAAATGGATGGATGAATGGATGGAAGGATAGATGGGAGGGTGGATGGATGAATGGATGGATGGATGGATGGAATGGTAGATAGATGGATGGACAGATGGATGGGAGGGTGGATGAATGGATGGATGGATAGGTAGATGAGTGGATAGATGGATGGACGAGTCTATGGATGGATGGGTAGGTGGATGGGTGAATACGTGGCTGGACACATAAATAAATGGATGAGTGGATGTGTGGGTAAAGAGACAAGTGGATGGATGGATCGATGAATTGATTGATCAGTGCATTAATAGATGAACGGATGACAATATGTTTGCTGCATTAAACAAAACCCTTCATCATGGTCTCAGGGTAGAGGGCACATGGATGGGTTCTTGAGCATCTGGGGAAGGGCAGGGGGGCCAAATTACCCCAGGGCAGGAGGCTCTCAAGGCACATAACACGGATGTGAAGAGAAGTGTCTCTCCCCAACCCTCGAAGGTCACCAGAGCAGGCTGGGCCAGCCCTCTTCAGAAACCAGGTGGCTCCCCTGAGAAAGCCGCAGTGGTGACCTGAACCCTGTTGCTTGAGGATGCCAAAGGAGAGATCAGGTGTGCACGACCCACTGCCCCTGTTAGAGCCCACCTCTTACCATCAGCACATTTGCAAACATGAAGTGCATTGAAGAGGTTGCTGTTTCAATGGTTACCCCGAACACCGTGTCATTAGGGTTAATTTGTACGAGTTCTCTGGGTTCATAAACCTGCTCGTAGAAACACAGCTCTGAACCGCAAATGAAAGACCAAATTCATCCTAATTGGATTGTGTTCAGTTTGACTTGTCAAAGCCCCGAGAGTTCGTTCATTGAAGTTTGAGTGTGAGGGAAACAGAAGAAAATCAGGAACTGATGTTAGCAGTCCCAGACTATTTTGGGAGGGTTTACAATTTCCTCTTAATTTGCGATGGACAGATATAATTATAATAATTTAAAATGCTTTCCTGGTTCCCTTTTCCTTTTTCTTCATGCCACAATAACTTTACATCACAGAAAGTATTAACTTCTAGCATCTGGATCAATCAACTCTTTGGAGAAATTTCAAAGATTTCCTAGAGCGTTATTATTTTTTTCCAGAAGACATTTCATCCCCAAGAAAATACTGTCCCTTTAATTGCTGCTTCTAAGGATGATTTTTATGGTGATATTTACCAGTTGTTACTGGAAATGGGCAGACATTTCTGGGAGCTTTTTCTGGGGGAGACGAGAGACAATCTTATTCATAACTGAGAATTAAATTTTGCCAAATGTTCGAGGGTGGGCTACTCTTGGTTTTCAAGCTCTTACGTGTCTGAAAACTTGCAGAATGATTATATTTTCTAAAGTAGTTTTGGAGTTTTAATATATCTAATAACATCAGATCAATAGTACCAATGCCATACAGTGTATTAGAGAAAGCACAAATACCTACCTCGGGAGACTAAGTGAATTTAGCCGTGTGTCGGCCCCGTGAGCTTTGCCTATAATTGGCCAGAAGGCTTTCAGGGAGAAAAAACTAATGTGCTGAATTTTAATGCCTGAAACTTTCTCCAACGTGGTATAAGACAAAAGATATTAACTGTTGTAAAGCAACTCTTTTGGGAGGTGTTTAGACACGCAAACTTTTCTTGCAAACATTTTTTTTTTAATAAGGGAACATTCTGTTTTATCTGACCTCTGTCTAATTTCAGCTTTATTACGGGGCAGATGGTTCTTATTTAGAATATTACATATAACTATGTGGTTTGCTTTTTCTCTAATATCTGTGCCTGAGACTTGAGTGAGATTTCTGTTTCTTTTTTCCTGAAGAGGGATCTACGTTTTAATGTTCCTCAGATTTTTATAACCTTAAGTTACCGTGTGTAATTTCTAGGACAATTGAAATTCTTGGCAGAGGTGTACATGTTTAACAAAAATGTTTAGAATTAACAAAGGGAAGCCAGGTTGGTATGTAGAATTCACCTCCATTTTGGAGACAAGTGCGATGTACTTTAAATGGAGTTTTTTTTTTTTTTTTTTTTTTTTTTTGAGACGGGGTCTTGCTCTGTTGCCTAGGCTAGAATGCAGTAGTGCCATCACAGCTCACTGCAGCCTCAAAGTCCTGGACTCAAGCAGTCCTCATTCCTCAGCCTCCTGTGTAGCTGGGACCGCAGGTGCATGTCACCGTGCCCCAGCTAATACTATATTTTTAGAGATTAGGTCTTGCCATGTTGTCCAGGCTGGTCTCAAACTCCTGGACTCAAGTGATTCTCCCACCTCAGTACTGGGATTGCAGATGTCAGCCACTGCACTTGACTGTGGCCTTGTTTTAAAAACAAAAAACTGGCCAGGCACGTGGCTCATGTCTGTCATCCCAGCACTTTGGGAGGCCGAGGCGGGTGGATCACTTGAGGTCAGGAGTTTGAGACCAGCCTGGCCACTATGGTGAAACCCCGTCTCTAGTAAAAACACACAAATTAGCTGACCACACTTGCCTGTAATCCCAGCTACTCAGGAGGCTGAGACAGGAGAATCGCTTGAACCCAGAAGGCAGAGATTGCAGTGAGCCAAGATTGCGCCACTGCACTCCAGCCTGGGTGACACAGGGAGACTCCGTCTCAAGAAAAAAAAAGAGAGGGAGAGAGACTGAGAAAAAAAGAAAGAAAAAGAAAGAAAGAAAGAAAGAAAGAAAGAAAGAAAGAAAGAAAGAAAGAAAGAAAGAAAGAAGAAAGAAAGGAAGGAAGGAAGGAAGGAAAGAAGGAAGGAAAGAGAGAGAGAAGGAAAGGAAGAGAGAGAAACAGAGAAAGAAGAAAGAAAGAAAAAGAAGAAAGAGACAGAAAGAGAGAGAGAAAGAAAGGAAGAGAAAGAGAGAAAAAAGGGGGAGAAAGAGAAAGAAGAAAGAGAGAGAAAGAGAGAGAGAAAGAAAGGAAGAGAGAGAAAGAGAAAGAAGAAAGAAAGAGAAAGAAGAAAGAAAGAAAGAGACAGAAGGAGAGAGAGAAAGGAAGAGAAAGAGAGAAAAAAGAGAAAGAGAAAGAAGAAAGAAAGAGAAGAAGAAAGAGAGAAAGAAGACAGAGAGAGAGAAAGAAGAGAGAGAAAGAAGAAAGAAAAAGAAAGAAAGAAAAAGAAAGAGAAAGAAAGAAGAAAGAAAAAGAAAGAAAGAAAGAAAAAGAAAAAGAAAGAAAAGTAAGTTTTCTTGTCTCTTCAAGTGTCTATTTTACTAGGCAATAATTCCACTATTTTGGAAAGAATGCTTTGTAGGGTATAGTGCTAGACACATTGGACTTAAGAATAAGTAAAAATAAGGATTAAAATAAAGATCACTTGAGCCCAGGAGTTTGGGACCAGCCTGGGCAACATACCAAGACGCCTTCTCTACAAAAAAAAAACCAAAAAAACTAAAAACTATCTGGGCATGGTGGTGCACAGTTGTGACCTCAGCTCCTTCGGAGGCTGAGGCAGGAGGATCGCTTGAGCCCAGGAGGTGGAGGCTGCAGTGAGCCCTGATCATACCACTGCACTCCAGCATCTGCACAATCAATGTAATACCCTCGAACCCTTCCAAAACCATCCCCGCACCAATCCGTGGAAAAATTCTCTTCCACAAAACTGGTTCCTGATGCCCCAAAAAGGCTGAAGACGCGGGTCTGTGGGTTTGAACAAAGGTATCGTGCCACAGAGCCACTATTGTAAGATGTCACAGAATATTTTCACTGCCCTGAATAGCCACCACTCCCCTCCTATCCATCGCTCCCACCTCACTCTTTGCAGCCACACGTCTTTTCACCATCTCCATAGTCTGATCTCTTCTCCCCTCTTCTATTATTGGAATCCTGTAGCACACGGCTATTCATTTATTTATTTAGAGACAGAGTCTTGCTCTGTCACCCAGGCTGGTGCACGATCTCGGCTCACTGCAACCTCTGCCTTCCGGTTTCAAACCATTCTCCTGCCTCAGCCTCCCAAGTAGCTGGGCTTACAGGTGCCCGTCACCACGCCCAGCTAATTTTTGTATTTTTAGTAGAGAGGGGGTTTCACCGTGTTGGCCAGGCTGGTCTCGAACTCCTGACCTCGTGATCCACCTGCCTCGGCCTTCCAAAGGACTGGGATGACAGGTGTGAGCCATCGTTTTTTGACCAGCTTCTTTCTCATCCATGTGGCTTTTGTGACACGCACAAAGCAATCCCGAATGTTGCTTATTGATACATCAGCCTTGAAAGTGTTAAGAACGGAGGTGCGCCAAAAACACTCCGATATAGAGAGGTCGCTCTGGGGAAGGAGGGTCTGTAGTGACCAGAAGGTTTCCAGGGAGAACTTCAGCTGTGTTTCTGTCTCTCAAAAGAGAGTGAACCTGACTGGGTGAGGTGGCTCATGCCTGTAATTCCAGCACTTTGGGAGGCCAAGGCAGGTGGATCACACCACGTCAGGAGTTCAAGACCAGCCTGGCCAACATGGTAAATTCCCGTCTCTCCTAAAAATACAAAAATTACCCGGGCGTGGTGGTGGATGCCTGTAATCCCAGCTTCTCAGAAGGCTGAGGCAGGAGAATTGCTTGAACTTGGGAGGCGGAGGTTGCAGTGAGCTATGATCATACCACAGAACTCTAGCCTGGGTGACAGAGTGAGACTCTGTCTCAAAACAAAAAAAAACAAAAACAAAAAACAAACAAACAAAAAAAACCAAGAGACTGAGCCTTAAATCTTCCATTCCTGTTGGGTGCTGAGTCTACTGGTCTCTGCCCCATTGCTCTCTGTACCTGTCAGTCTATTTAAAACCTTACAAAACTGAAAAAAATGTCTCAGGCTGGGCACCATGGCTCATGCCTGTAATCCCAGCACTTCGGGAGGCTATGGCAGGTGGATCACGACGTGAGGAGTTCAATACCTGCCTGGCAAAGATGGTGAAGCCCGGTCTCTACTAAAAATACAAAAATTAGCCGGGCGTGGAGGTGGGCACCTGTAATCCTAGCTACTCGGGAGACTGAGGCAGAAGAATCGCTTGAACCTGGGAGGCGGAGGTTGCAGTAAGCTGAGATCACGCCATTGCACTCCAGCCTGGATGACAGAGCAAGACTCCATCTCAAAAAAAAAAAAGTCTCAAAGGGTCTCATCGCAGGTCAGGGTGGAGGCAAAGATGCTACGCTCAGAGCCAAGACACACGAATGTCTGTCTTTGAGGGACTTGCTTTGTTTTTCTGAGTCATGTTCGAGCTTCCGTCTCTCATGCTCCTTCCAACAAAACAATCCCAAGACATTCCAGACCGTCATTACTTGAGCGTGTTCATCTTGAAGGAGAAAAGGGTAGATGGACAAGGTCAGTTCTTCCCCTTGGAAGCCTCACCCATCTGCCATTTTCTTGGAGGAATCAGGAAGGGACCAAGGTCTCCACATTCACTCTCCTTGCTGAGAGGTCAGCTAAATTCCCACAGGACCGTTATCTCTGGGCTGGACACCAAGATAGACATTCCAATGTAGAGAGGTCGCTCTGGGGAAGGAGGGTCTGTGGTTGAAGGCCATGGATTCCTTTGTTTTAGATGCAGAGAGGGAAAAGGTTATTAAGGAAGACGCCGTGCTGAGTCCAAGACAATTGGCCAATAAATATGATGGCATCTTCTGGTTTGAATATTGGGAAGCATTGAGTATGATCACCCCTTGGGACCCTTGAGGGATCCGTGGTATCTGGTCTGGTTTGAAGATTGGAAAACACTGACTTTGCTCACCCCTTGGGATCCTTGAGGGACCTGTGGTATCTGGTCTGGTTTGAAGATGGTGAAACATTGACTGTGATCACCCCTTGGGCCCCTTGAGGGATCCGTGGTATCTGGTCTGGTTTGAAGATTGGAAAACACTGACTTTGCTCACCCCTTGAGACCTTTGAGGGACCCTTGTTATCCGGTCTAGTTTGAAGATGGTGAAACATTGACTGTGATCACCCCTTGGGCCCCTTGAGTGATCCGTGGTATCTGGTCTAGTTTGAAGATTGGAAAACACTGACTTTGCTCACCCCTTGGGATCCTTGAGGGACCTGTGGTATCTGGTCTGGTTTGAAGATGGTGAAACATTGACTGTGATCACCCCTTGGGTTCCTTGAGGAGCCCCTGCTCTCTAGTCTAGTCTGAAGATGGTGAAACATTGACTGTGATCACCTCTTGGGTCCCTTGAGGAGCCCGTGCTCTCCGGTCTAGTTTGAAGATGGTGAAACACTGACTTTGCTCACCCCTTGGGTCCCTTGAGGAGCCCGTGCTCTCCGGTCTAGTTTGAAGATGGTGAAACATTGACTGTGATCACCCCTTGGGCCCCTTGAGGGATCCGTGGTATCTGGTCTAGTTTGAAGATTGGAAAACACTGACTTTGCTCACCCCTTGAGACCTTTGAGGGACCCTTGTTATCCGGTCTAGTTTGAAGATGGTGAAACATTGACTGTGATCACCCCTTGGGCCCCTTGAGGGATCCGTGGTATCTGGTCTAGTTTGAAGATTGGAAAACACTGACTTTGCTCACCCCTTGGGATCCTTGAGGGACCTGTGGTATCTGGTCTGGTTTGAAGATGGTGAAACATTGACTGTGATCACCCCTTGGGTTCCTTGAGGAGCCCCTGCTCTCTAGTCTAGTCTGAAGATGGTGAAACATTGACTGTGATCACCTCTTGGGAGTCTTGAGGGGTCTGTGATATCTGGTCTAGTCTGAAGATGGTGAAACACTGGCTTTGCTCACCCCTTGGGTCCCTTGAGGAGCCCGTGCTCTCCGGTCTATTTTGAAGATGGTGAAACACTGACTTTGCTCACCCCTTGGGGTCCTTGAGTGACGCATGTTATCCAGAGGTCTAGAGGTCTAGAGAGGACAGAGAAGGTCCAGTCCATGTTTTTCCTTCTTCCTTCTTGGGCACAGTGGACACTTGGTTCCCTGAGAGACCCAGAGAGGCCAGTGAGCCATCACACAAAACAGAAACACAAAGAAAGCCGATGGTGCCGTTCCACACAACATGAGCAGGGCTTGGTGCTGAGACCTATTCTCTTCGTCTCGAGACCCCATTGTGGGTGCAGACGCCTTGCACACATGAGCTTTGCGACAGTACTTCATAAATTCCTTATTTGCAAATACATCCATCTTGGCTTGAAACCTTGTTGAGGGAAATATCCTGCACTGCTCGTTCCAATTTTTTCTCTAATACCTTATGTTGGGGAGACTGTCTCATAAATGTGTCTCTGCACAACTCATATAAAAATCGGGGACATCATTTGACCGCATTTTGCAAGAGGACCAGCCTCTAAATTTCTACTTTAAATGCATATTCGATCACACGTCAGATAACAGGCTGGAAACACTTCTTTAGTGTAGACTGTCGTTTGACTTAAAATATTTTCCAGGTACCACTCGGAATGCCTTTGGCCCTTGGATTATTAAGAAGCCTCCTTTGAAAACGTCCCCTGAAAATATTTCTTTCTCTCTGTCTCGACATCCAAATGCCCAAGAGTCCTTCCCTCGCATCCTACTCCAGGATAAAATGATTTCTTTGCACGTATTCTCATCGCACCCCCATTTAAATCACATCTGCCAGCGCAATGAAAACGTTGCTTTCAATCATGTCACTGCTGACTTTTCCCAGTTTTGCCCGTGTTTTGGGGACGTGGGTCTTTGTTCCGGGTGGTGACCTTGGCTCATCCTACTCCTTCCCACTGGCAGATACCGCATAAAACTGGTTGTATCTGCCTTGAAGTCCTTGGCTGCCAGATCTCACACCCGGTCTGTGAGCTGTGACGCCCACAGCCCCTTCCTACCCTGCTGTGGAGTGGGCACCTTCACCTGAGTGAGGCACTGACACCACCACACCTGTTTCTGCCTGTATTAATCAGGGTTCTCTAGAGGAACAGAACTAATAAAATCTATGTATGTGTGAATGTATGTATGTATGTATGTATGTATCTATCTATCTATGTATCTATGTATCTATGTATCTATGTATCTATCTATCTATGTATCTATCTATGTATCTATCTATCTGTGTATCTATGTCTGTCTATGTATTTATCTATCTATGTATGTATGTATCTATGTATGTATCTATTTATGTATCTATGTATGTATGTATGTATCTATCTATCTATCTATCTACGTATGTATATATGTATGTATGTAACTATCTATCTATGTATTTATGTGTCTATCTGTGTATCTATGTTTGTATGTATGTATGTAACTATCTATGTATCTATCTATCTATCTGTGTATCAATGTATGTATGTATGTATCTTGTATCTATCTATGCATCTATATATGTATGTATGTATCTATCTATCTATGTATCTATATATGTATGTATGTAACTATCTATGTATCTATGTCTATCTATCTGTGTATCTATGTATGTATGTATGTATCTATCTATGTATCTATCTGTGTATGTATGTATGTATCTATCTATCTATCTGTGTATCTATCTATCTGTGTATGTATGTATCTGTCTGTCTATCTATCTATCTATCTATCTATCTATCTATCTATCTATCTGTCAGGTGTCTCTCATCCCAGCACTTTGGGAGGCCGAGGCAGGCGGATCATCTGAGGTCAGGAGTTCGAGACCAGCCTGGCCAACATGGTGAAACCCCTGTCTCTGTTAAAAATAAAAAATTAGCCGGACATGGTGGCAGGTGCCTGTCATCCCAGCTACTCGGGAGGCTGAGGCGGGAGAATCGCTTGAACCCGGGAGGCGGAGGTTGCAGTGAGCCGAGATGGCACCAGCCTGGGTGACAGAGCGAGACTCTGTCTGAAAAATAAAATAAAGTAAAACAGAATAAAATAGAATAAAATAAAACAAAATAAAATAAAAGAATAAAATAAAATAAAACAAAATAAAATAAAAGAATAAAATAAAATAAATAAAACAATAAAACAAACGAGTTTGGTTAACCAGGCATTCTAGAGGAGTCGGAGATTGTACTCAGATGGTTCATATTTATTTAAAAAAACCTTGCCTCAGCGCACACAAAGTCACTTTAGAATGTTCAGGGGCACTTGGACTCGACCGTCGTAAAAACTAGTCCTATCGGTACGAAAAAAGCCTAATTAAGTAGAAACATGGGCTGAGATATGTTCCTCATTAGCCCTTCTCCTGAACGCCGGCTGTTTGGACCCCGTTTATTACACCAGGCGCCACCGTGAACGCTGTGAGCAGCTTCCTCTCAACGCAGAGAAGACGCTTTCAGAGAAATGAGCTTTTCGGGACAGGCCTTGGGACCCTCCAGGGCCGTGGCGATGGGTCCACCCCATGAGGCCCTTGGCAGGTGCGTCCCCAGCTAGGCGGGAACGTTCCATGGGTCCTCGTCTGCCTGAGTCTACAAAGCAGCGCTCGTCAGCTCGGGTTGGTTTTTGCAAAACAGCTCAGAATGAGGGGCCCCCAAAAGAGACCTGGATTTTCTCCCAGTTCTAGAAGTCACAGGTGCAGAATCAGGGGGCCACTGGCATATGGCTGGGCTTTGGCGAGAGGGTTCCCTTTCCCCTTCCAGGAGGGGGACACCTGCTTTCCCTGTCTGTCCTCACAGGGCGTTTCCCTGATGTGTGCTTCTGCAGACAGAGAGAGAGACACACAGAGAAAGACAGAGAGAGAGAGCGGGGGGTGAAGACAGGAGAGGAGAGAGGGGGGTACAGAGAAAGAGAAAGACAGAGAGAGAGGAAGAGAGGAGAGGAGAGAGAGGAGGGGGATACAGAGAAATAGAAAGACAGAGAGAGAAACAGAGAGAGGAGAAGAGAGGAGAGGACGGGAGAGAGAGGTACTGACAAAGAGAGAGAGGAGAAAATAAAGAGAAAGAGAGAGAGAAGAGAGAGAGAGAGAGACTGAGAAAAAGAGAGAGAGAAGAGAAAATAAAGAGAAAGAAAGAGAGAGAGAGAGAGAACAGAGGAGATGTGAGGGGACGGGGGTACTGAAAGGGAGAGGAAGAGAAAGAGAGAGAGGAGAAGACAGGAGAGAGAGAGAGAGAGAGAGAGACTGAGAAAGAGAGAGAGGAGAAAACAAAATGAAAGAGAGAAAGAGGAAAAGAGAGGAGAGAGAGGTACTGAAAAAGAGAGAGAGAGGAGATGGGCAGAGACACAGAGGGGTATCAAGAAAGACAGAGAAAGAGAAACAGAGGGATTTGCTCGTCTTCTTAGAAGGTCACCAGCCTGATTCTGTTGGGACCCCACCCTCATCACCTTGCTTCACTTGCAGGTGCCTCCTCAAAGCCCTGTTTCTGTTCCAGAACGTTCTTGGATCCTCCCAGGTGACTCAGCAAAACCCAACATTACCAGTGGGATTTGCTGTGAGAAAAAGGAAGGTTTGTCGCCGTGTGCTGTTATTCTTATTGTCTTGTCTGTTTGTCTGTTTGTTTTTTGCGGGAGAATCGGGCACCCCAGGCTTCAGTCCTGACCTCCCCAGGGGTGTGCCCAGGTCTAGTATGTTCAAGGCAGAGGACGCAGAAGTGACACTGGTTTGGTATAAAAACGTGGGACATCTCAAAGCGGGGACTCACAGGTCACAGGTGAAGTCCAAGATTTTCTGATTTGCGATGGGCTAAGGAGGCGAAGCGTTGTCTAAAAATCTGGGGTCAGCAGAAAAAAAAACGTCAGTCCTGGCTGGTCGGGGTCACTTTCTCCGGATCCCTGGGGAAAAATTTTTGAACAAAGAAGGACAGTCTTTGAATAAAGAAGGGCGTGTTGGGTGAGTCATTCGGTGAAGGGTCTGGGTTCTGAAAAACAACTTAGGGATGTATGTGCTAAGATACTGCCCTCCCTTCCTTCCTTCCTTCCTTCCTTCCTTCCTTCCTTCCTCCTTCCTTCCTCCTTCTTCCTTCCTTCCTTCCTGCTTCCTTCCTCCCTCCCTTCCTTCCTCCTTCCTCCTTCCTTCCTCCTTCTCCTTCCTTCCTCCTTCTTCCTTCCTTCCTCCTTCTTCCTTCCTCCTTCCTTCCTCCTTCCTTCCTCCTTCCTCCTTCCTTCCTCCTTCTTCCTTCTTCCTCCTTCCTTCCTCTTTCCTTCCTCCTTCCCTCCCTTCCTTCCTTCCTCCTTCCTCCTTCCTTCCTCCTTCTCCTTCCTTCCTCCTTCTCCTTCCTTCCTCCTTCCTCCTTCCTTCCTCCTTCTCCTTCCTCCTTCCTTCCTCCTTCCTTCCTTCCTCCTTCCTTCCTTCCTTCCTCCTTCCTTCCTTCCTCTTTCCTTCCTTCCTCCCTTCCTTCCTTCCTCTTTCCTTCCTCCTTCCCTCCCTTCCTTCCTTCCTCCTTCCTTCTTCCTTCCTCCTTCTCCTTCCTTCCTCCTTCCTCCTTCCTTCCTCCTTCCTTCCTCCTTCCTTTCTCCTTCCTTCCTTCCTCCTTCCTTCCTTCCTCTTTCCTTCCTTCCTCCCTTCCTTCCTTTCTCTTCCTTTCTCTTTCTTTCTCTTTCTTTCTTTCTCTTTCTCCTTCCTTCCTTCCTTCCTCCTTCCTTCCTCCTTCTCCTTCCTTCCTCCTTCTCCTTCCTTCCTCCTTCTCCTTCCTTCCTCCTTCCTCCTTCCTTCCTCCTTCTCCTTCCTCCTTCCTTCCTCCTTCCTTCCTTCCTCCTTCCTTCCTTCCTCTTTCCTTCCTTCCTCCCTTCCTTCCTTCCTCTTTCCTTCCTCCTTCCCTCCCTTCCTTCCTTCCTCCTTCCTTCTTCCTTCCTCCTTCTCCTTCCTTCCTCCTTCCTCCTTCCTTCCTCCTTCCTTCCTCCTTCCTTTCTCCTTCCTTCCTTCCTCCTTCCTTCCTTCCTCTTTCCTTCCTTCCTCCCTTCCTTCCTTTCTCTTCCTTTCTCTTTCTTTCTCTTTCTTTCTTTCTCTTTCTCCTTCCTTCCTTCCTCCCTTCCTTCCTTCCTCCTTCTTCCTTCCTTCCTCCTTCCTTCCTTCCTCCTTCCTTCCTCCTTCTTCCTTCCTTCCTCCTCCTTCCTTCCTCCTTCCTTCCTCCTTCCTTTCTCCTTCCTTCCTTCCTCCTTCCTTCCTTCCTCTTTCCTTCCTTCCTCCCTTCCTTCCTTTCTCTTCCTTTCTCTTTCTTTCTCTTTCTTTCTTTCTCTTTCTCCTTCCTTCCTTCCTTCCTCCCTTCCTTCCTTCCTCCTTCTTCCTTCCTTCCTCCTTCCTTCCTCCCTTCCTTCCTTCCTCCTTCTTCCTTCCTTCCTCCTTCCTTCCTTCCTCCTTCCTTCCTCCTTCTTCCTTCCTTCCTCCTCCTTCCTTCCTCCTTCCTTCCTCCTTCTTCCTTCCTTCCTCCCTCCCTCCCTTCCTCCCTTCCTTCCTCCTTCCTTCCTTCTTCCTTCCTTCCTTCCTCCCTCCCTCCTTCCCTCCTTTCCTTCCTTCCTTTCTGTTTCTTTCTCTTCTTCCTTCCTTCCTTTTTTCTTTCTTTCTCTTTCTTTCTTTCTTTCTTTCTTTCTTTCTTTCTTTCTTTCTTTCTCCTTCCTTCCTTCCTTCCTTCCTTCCTTCCTTTCTTTCTTTCCTTCTTTCTTTCTTTTCTTTTCTTTCTTTCTTTCTTTCTTTCTTTCTTTCTTTCTTTCTTTCTTTCTTTCTTTCTTTCTTTCTTTCTTTCTTTCTTTCTTTCTTTCTTTCTTTCTTTCTTTCTTTCTTTCTTCTCTCTCTCTCTTTCTTTCTCTCGAGATGGAGTTTCATTCTTGTCGCCCAGCCTGGAGAACAGTGGCACAATCTCAGCTCACCACAACCACCACCTCCTGGGTTCAAGTGATTCTCCTGCCTCAGTCTCCCGAGTAGCTGGGATTACAGGCACCTGCCACCATGCCCGGCTAATTTTTGTATTTTTAGTAGAGATGGGGTTTCACCATGTTGGCCAGGCTGGTCTCAAACTCCTGACCTCAGGTGATCCGCCCGCCTCGGCCTCCCAAAGTGCTGGGATGACAGGCGTGAGCCACCGCGCCCGGCCGACTATTAAGTTACGGTTACCTCCTTGCTTATCAAGTTGTCCATTGACCGTTCAGGGCTGGCGAGCTGCCTGGAGTTTCGCTTGGAGGAACTCACCATTTTCCTTCATTTCCACGCTAGGGTTGGGAGAGGGTGCAGTTCCCTCAGAGAAGGTCCCTGCTACCACTTGATATGGGGTCTCACTCTGTTGTCCCAGGCTGGACTGCAGTGGTGCGATCACGGCTCACGGCAGCCTCGACCTCCTGGGCTCACGTGATGTTTCCACCTGAACCTGTCCAGCAGCTGGGACTGCAGGCAGGCACCACCAGGCCTGGATAACTGTTGTTTTGTTGTGTTTTTTTTTTTTTGTAGTGACAGGGGGTCTCCCTGTACTGTCCAGCCTGGTCTCGAACTCCTGGCTTCAAGCAATCCCCTCCAGCCTCGAATTCCCAAAGTGTGCTTAGAGGCCTGAGCCACCGCACCTGGCCAGCATCATCTTTTCTTTCTGCACTGCCGACGTCCTCACGCTGTTGTTTGGAAACTGGTGGGGGGTCACGGGCGGTGCTGACATCACTCCCCGGACGACGGGATTGGGGTTCACGTTTATAAAGAGGGTTCTCCCCTGTGGTGGTTCCTGACGCGTCTGCAGCCTTGGCTACGGGGCTGACTTCGGTGAAATAAAACTCATGTTCCCCCTGAGTCTTTGAGAAAAGTCTTCCTTTTAATCCAGCAGCCTCCCAGCACCCACCGAACTGGGACACAACAGTGGGGCCGTCTGGAAACGATTTTCTGTGGATTTGTCTCGTGTATAAAACAGATCCATTTTGCTCACAACATTATGACTTGCCATCCCGTCTATTCTCTATTTTCTGTTTTACGGCTTGTCACGTAAGCGTAATAACCAGCCTGGTTCTGCGGCAGGTTCCCGGGAAACGGCTTCAGAGATAGATGAAACGCCTCGGCTGTGGGTCTCACGACTTAATCCACACCAAGTTATTTATTTATGACGTGGTATCTTTCGGCCCCATGAGAGTTGATCTTAAATCCGTGGATGAACTGCGACAGTGGTCACGGCTGGTCGATGTTTGCCAGGCACGGTTTACCTATTTCTGAAAATAGATGTTGCTCGGTGAACAGTGAAAAATTCTCCCTGCAGAGAGACGGGCACTCAGAAGGTGACGTGAAATCACACCAGCCTCCTTCTTACCAGCCAAGCGCACGTGGCTTTGTACGGAGCCATACGTATTATGAATCTGGGGGTGAATTAAAATTTAACTATTGCCCGGGTGCGGTGGCTCACGCCTGTGATCCCAACACTTTGGGAGGCTGAGGCGGGTGGATCCCCTGAGGTCAGGAGTTTGAGACCAGCCTGGCCAACATGGTGAAACCCCGTCTCTACTAAAAATACAAAACTTAGCCGGGCATGGTGGCGGGTGCCTGTAATCCCAGCTACTCGGGAGGCTGAGGCAGGAGAATCGCTTGAACCCGGGAGGCCGAGGTTGCGGTGAGCCAAGATCATGCCACTGCCCTCCAGCCTCGGCGACAGGAGCAAAACTCTGTCCAAAAAAAAAAAAAAAAAAAAAAGAAAAGAAAAGAAGAAAAATAACGACTGGGCTGGATAAACGATGCAAACCCACAAGAAATGCAGACTGTGGAATGCTTTCAACAGCCACCACCCTCCCATCAGATGGGCTTTTAGATTTCATTTGATATAAGAAATTACACAGAGGCTGGGCACGGTGGCTCATGCTTATAATTCCAGCATTTTGGGAGGCTGAGGCAGGTGGATCACCTGAGGTCAGGAGTTCAAGACCAGCCTGGCCAACATGGCAAAACCCCGTCTCTACTAAAAATACAAAAATTAGCCGGGCGTGGGGACACTCACCAGTCATCCCAGCTACTCGGGGGGCTGAGGCAGGAGAATCGCTTGAACCCAGGAGGTGGAGGTTGCCATGAGCCAAGATCGCACCACTGCCCTCCAGCCTGGGTGACAGAGGAGACCCTATTGCAAGAAAAAAAAAATCGTATTATTAATTACCAGCTTCACCACGTACACTTCTAAAACCCATTAATGCACGTCCCTTTTCCAAACAAAAAGGGGAGGCATGGGGGCCCGGGAAGAAGATTTAAATAATTCAGTCCAAAAACAAATTAAGTACGGTGAGAGTTCCTTAAATCCCACTCACGCCTCGTTACTTTCATGATTGTTTTTAATCCTCCACGCAGAGGACGGTCACAGGGTAATTGCTCCGCCATCAGCTTCAGAATCACTCTGGTCTAAAAGCCTCTGAGCTTCACGTGGAAAGAATGTGATGGGGTTTTTCTATTTTATGATAATGGATCTTCTGCAAAGCGCTGGTAATAAAATGGTAATCTCCAACATAAAAGGAATTACCCTTAACTCCTTCAGGCCTGCAGGCGTAGGCGCTGCCATGGACTTGTGAAATGTGGCTTGACTTAAGCAAATTCTATTAAGCAATTTTGTTAAAGAATGGATAGAGTGGCCGGGCGCGGTGGCTCAAGCCTGTCGTCCCAGCACTTTGGGAGGCCGAGGCAGGTGCATCACCTGAGGTCGGGAGTTCGAGACCAGCCTGGGCCAACATGGTGAAACCCCGTCTCTATTAAAAATACAAAAATTAGCCGGGCGTGGTGGTGGATGCCTGTAATCCCAGCTACTCGGGAGGCTGAGGCAGGAGAATGGCTTGAACCCGGGAGGCAGAGGTTGTAGCAAGCTGAGATTGGGCCACTGTACTCCAGCCTGGAGATCACAGCAAGACTCCATCACAAAAAAAGAAAAAAAAACTATATACAGGTGATCGTTGAACTACACTACAAAAATACGAAAGGCCATAGAATCGTTCCTTCCAAAAACGATTAATTTTATGTTATGTGAAGCTCACCTTTGTGCATTTTTTAGATAGAAAAATATATAAAATAATATATAATAATATAATCTATATTATGCTTATTATAAAATTATATTATGATTAATATATCATATATTTATATTATTTATTATTATATAATATATATTTATTATATTAACAATCATTATGTCACTAATAATTAATATATATCAGTAATTAATATTAATTATTACATAGTATTACATTATAGATTGATATATAATATGTTATACTAAATATTGTTTAATATTATTTAAATTATATATTAAAAATGTAATTCATACATATTTATATAACATATAATATAAATATATATTGTACATTTATATATTATATATAAATAATATATTGTAATTAATATATAATTTTATATTATAAAATAATATATAAAATATATATTATAAAATAATATATAAAATGTATATTATAAAATAATATATAAAATGTATATTATAAAATAATATATGTCGGGAGGCTGAGGCAGGAGAATGGCATAAACCCGGGAGTCGGAGCTTGCAGTGAGCTGAGATCCGGCCACTGCACTGCAGCCTGGGCCACAGAGTGAGACTCCGTCTCAAAAAAAAAAATTAATAATAATAATATAAAATATATATTATAAAATAATACTTAAAATATATATTATAAAATAATACATAAATATATATTATAAAATAATATATATATATTTGTCTCAGGTGTGATTTTAAAAAGATACTTGAGAAAAATCAGTAAATATAACGAGGTGACCTTGTTTCAGTTCTGGCTCAAACCAACCAACTGTAGAAATTCATCTTTGACATGCTAAAGCAAACCTGGGGCCGGGCGCGGTGGCTCACGCCTGTCATCCCAGCACTTGGGAGACTGAGGTGGGCGGATCACCTGAGGTCAGGAGTTCAAGAGCAGCCTGGCCAACACGGTGAAACCCCGTCTCTACTAAAAATACCAAAATTGGCTGGGTGTGGTGGTGCTGTGATCACGCCTGTGATCCCAGGTACTCAGGAGGCTGAGGCAAGAGAATCGCTTGAACCCGGAAGGCGGAGGTTGTGGTGAGTTGAGATTGCACCGCTGCACTCCAGCCTGGGCGACAAAAGTAAGACTCCGTCTCAATAAATAAATAAATAAATAAGTAAGTAAAGCAAATCTGAGCAAAGTCCCTTAAGGAATGAGTGTTATTATGAAGGCTTCACGGTGTTGCGGTTATGAAATCATTATCTGTTAGATTTACATCCTAGAGTCATTATAGGCTAAATGATGTAACGTCTGGAATTTGCCTTAAAGTATCACAGCCACAAAGAAACAGGTTCCTGGAAAACAAGGGATGGGAATGTTTCCAGATACTCTTCTCCCTGATTCTGGATTTGCAAATTTGCATAATAAAAGTTTAAAGCCGCGTGTGAAATTCAGATGCGCTTGGTTACTCAACAAACGGGTGTTATGTAGCAAATATATGATGTGGCATTTACCAGAAGCAGTTATTATTCTTTAAAAAATGGAAAATCGCAAGGGTTGGTGAGGAGGAGAAGGATGTAGAGAAACTGGACACTTCATACATTGTCTACTATTTTTGAAAGGATCCTTTTGACTGGGTACGGTGGCTCACACCTGCAATCCCAGCACTTTGGGAGGCCAAGGTAAGCGGATCACGAGGTCAAGAGATCGAGACCATCCTGGCCAACATGGTGAAACCCCATCTCTACTAAAAATACAACAATTAGCCAGGTGTGGTGGTGTGCACCTGTCATCCCAGCTGCTCGGGAGGTTGAGGCAGGAGAATCGCTTGAACCTGGAAGTCAGAGGTTGCCGTGAGCCGAGATCGCACCACTACACTCCAGCCTGGGGGACAGAGCGAGACTCCATCTCAAAAAAAAAAAAATGAACAAAAATAAAAATAAAAGGAAGGATCCTTTCTAGGGTGTAGTGCTAGAGATCTTTGACTTAACAATCAGTAAAAATAAGAATTAAAACGATAGACATCGCTTGAGACCAGCAGTTCAAGAACAGCGTGGACAAGACCCGATCTGTCCAAAAGTTACAAAAATTAGCTTGGCGTGGTGGCACTCACCTGCAGTCTCAGCTACTTGGGAGGCTGAAATGGGAGGATTGCTTGAGCCCAGGAGGTCGAGGCTTCAGTGAGCCGTGACTGCACCACTGCACTCCAGCCTGGGTGGCACAGAGAGACTCTGATTGCAGTGGAGAAACAGTAACGCTTTTACACTGTTGGGGGGAGTGTAAATTAGTTCAACCATGGTGGAAGACAGTGTGGTGATTCCTCAAGGATCTAGAACTAGAAGTACCATTTGACCCAGCCATCCCATTACTGGGTATATACTCAAAGGATTATAAATCAGGCTGCTATAAAGACACATGCACACGTATGTTTATTGTGTCACTGTTCACAATAGCAAAGACTTGGAATCAACCCAAATGCCCATCAGTGATAGACTGGATAAAGAAAATGTGGCACATATACACCGTGGAATACTATGCAGCCATGAAAAAGGATGACTTCATGTCTTTTGCAGGGACATGGATGAAGCTGGAAACCATCATTCTCAGCAAACTCACACAGACACAGAAAACCAAACACCACATGTTCTCACTCATCAGTGGGAGGTGAACAATGAGAACACATGGACACAGGGAGGGGAACATCACACACTGGGGCCTGTTGGCGGGTGGGGGCTAGGGGAGGGAGAGCATTAGGACACATACCTAATGCATGTGGGGCTTAAAACCTAGACTTGGAACCAACCCAAACGCCCATCAGTGATAGACTGGATAAAGAAAATGTGGCACAGACACCATGGAATACTATGCAGCCATGAAAAAGGATGAGCTCATGTCCTTTGCAGGGACATGGATGAAGCCGGAAGCCATCATTCTCAGCAAACTATCGCAAGGACAGAAAACCAAACACCGCATGTTCTCACTCATAAGTGGGAGTTGAACAATGAGATCACTTGGACACAGGGAGGGGAACATCACACACCAGGGCCTATTGGGGGTGTGGGGGCAGGGAGAGGGCGAGCATTAGGACAAATACCTAATGCCTGTGGGGCTTAAAACCTAGATGATGGGTTGATGGGTGCAGCAAACAATCCTGGCACATGTATACCTATGTAACAAACCTGTACGTTCTACACATGTATCCCAGAACTTAAAGTATAATTTAAAAAATAAATGATTGCATGGCTGAGTGTGGTGACTTACACCTGTGATCTCCTCACTTTGGGAGGCCAAGGTGGGCAGATCACCTGAGGTCAGGTGTTCCAGACCAGCCTGGCCAACATGGAGAAACCCCGTCTCTACTAAAAATATAAAATTAGCCAGGCATGGTGGCAGGTGCCTGTAGTCCCATCTACTCGGGAGGCTGAGGCAGGAGAATGGCTTGAACCCAGGAGGCTGAGGTTGCAGTGAACCAAGATCGCACCACCGCACTCCAGCCTGGGCCTCGAGTGAAACTTTTTTCTGAAAACAAAACCAAACCAAAGAAAACCCCCGAAAACCCAAGGAGATTTAGGAATCTGTGCACCATCTGTCAGGGAGAGCCACTCACCACGACCCTGGAACGTTCTGACGTTTTATATCCTAGACACGAGTCCATAGATCATTCGTACCTCGTGCTTTTCCCCGTCTCATTACGGGAATTTATTTCCTCACTTTGTAGTCGGTGGAGCCTGCGTCCTAATTGTTTCTTCCATGTGTTGTAAATCTGTCTGCCAATCAGTGGTAATTTCCTCTCCTACCGCCCTGCGGGCCGGGGGCCGAGTGCTGAAATAAAACGAAACATGTTTGCACCCCTCCCGGTTCCCTCACGCCAGACCCCTTCCATTGATGTGCTGCTGGAATTTTTAATATTCGGGGCCATGCCCTCGCCATGAGGTCATCCCGGGCTCTAATTGGAACAGCGGGTCCTCGGGGCCTGACCGGCTGCCTCACACCTGCCTCCAGGCCACGGCCAGCCTCTGCCTCCTGGATTTTAATTCCGTCACGGCTCATCTGATTTGAGGCAATCTTTTGTAAGGGAGTTCACAAATGCACGCTGAGGTTTCCAGTGAGATGGGGCAGCCGGGAGCGGCGTCCGGGATCCCGCAGCAAACCGGCCCCCGTCGGGCCGATGTGTCCCGTCTCTGTGGCATCTCTTGGTTCCAGGAGATCGGATTTGGTCTGGGTCGCCCCGATCCGTCTGCACCCCATCCTCCCCTGTCTGAGCTGACCTCCCTATAGGTACAAGAGGTACGAGAGGACCCTGCAGATATCGGCCACCTGCTTTTGCCTCCCTCAGGTACTGGGCAAACTTTACCAGGAATATATACATCGTGTGGAATTTCTTAATTGGAACAACGTTGACACGTGGGGGAAATGATTTGCCAAAGTTTCCAACTTCAGGGACATCATGAGAGTTTCTTTTCTTTTTTTTTTTTTTAACACATCGCTCCAGTTAACTAATAAAAGTACAGTATGCGTAGCCAAGTAGACTTGAATTCGAGGTAAACAGCAGAACAGATGCACGCTCGGGTACATCTGAGTGGGAGATGAACAGCAGAACAGAGACAAGCTCAGATACACTTGAATTCTACATACACAGCAGCTCAGGTACACCTGAATTCGACATAAACGGCAGAACAGATGTGTGTTCAGGTACACCGGAATTCAAGGTAAACAGAACTACGTGCCCAGGTACACTTGAATTTGAAGTAAATAGCAGCTCAAGTACACTTACATTCAAGATAAACAGCAGCTCAGGTACACTTGAATTCGAGATAAACAGTGGAACGGATGCGTGTGCCCAGGTACACTTGAATTCTACATACACAGCAGCCCAGGTACAGTGGAATTCACAGTTAAACAGCAGAACAGATGCGTGCCCAGATACACTTGAATTCTACATAAACAGCAGCCCAGGGACACTTGAATTCGTGGTAAACAGCAGAACAGATGCGTGCCCAGATACACTTGAATTCTACATAAACAGCAGCCCAGGGACACTTGAATTCGAGGTAAACACCAGAACAGATGTGTACCCAGGTCCTCCTGCATTCGAGGTGAATAGCAGTACGCATGTGTGCCCAGGTACACTTGAATTCAAAGTAAACAGCAGCCCAGGTACACTTGAATTCGAGATAAACAGCAGCCCAGGTACACTTGAATTCACAGTTAAACACCAGAACAGATGTGTGCTTAGGTCCACTTGCATTCGAGGTGAACAGCAGTATGCACGTGTGCCCAGGTACACTTGAATTCGAGACAAACAGCAGCTCATGTACACTTGAATTCGAGATAAACAGTGGAACAGATGCGTGCCCAGGTACACTTGAATTCTACATACACAGCAGCCCAGGTACAGTGGAATTCACAGTTAAACAGCAGAACAGATGCGTGCCCAGCTACACTTGAATTCGAGATAAACGGTGGAACGGATGCGTGCCCAGGTACACTTGAATTCTACATACACAGCAGCCCAGGTACAGTGGAATTCACAGTTAAACAGCAGAACAGATGCGTGCCCAGCTACACTTGAATTCTACATAAACAGCAGCCCAGGGACACTTGAATTCGAGGTAAACACCAGAACAGATGTGTACCCAGGTCCTCCTGCATTCGAGGTGAATAGCAGTACGCATGTGTGCCCAGGTACACTTGAATTCCAGATAAACAGTAGAACAGTACAACAGATACGTGCCCAGATACCCTTGAATTCTACATAAACGGCAGCCCAGGGACAGTTGAATTCGAGGTAAACAGCAATATTGCATGGGACATACTTCCACCAAAAAAGCCGACGCCGTTTATCTGAGTAAGCGTGGGAGAAATAAAAGTACCGCATGCCCAACCACTGTTTGTCTCCATTCCCTTACAATCGTGAAGCCGCCCCTGCCCAGAGCTCCAAATCTGTTTCCTGAGCGCCGGAAGCCTCCTGCTCATTTGGGAATTCTCTCTGCCTGAGATTGGCCTGTGGACCTCCAGCATCCCCGGGCGGCTCGAGGACCCTAAAACCTGTAACACAATCTATGACACGCAGGTTACGAGGATTTGCCTCCGCCAGGCTGCTGTGCACGCCCACGCCAGGAGAAATTAAACTTCGCAATACGACGGAGATCCATGAATGGGCTCTTCTCTCGGGTACGTGTCAGCGAATTCGGTGTGCCTGCGTCATGCTGGTTCGCTTCCTTGCAACAAAACAGACCATCCGGACACCTGTCTGTTTTCCTTCGAATATTCCCCCATGTTACCACGCCATTTGCAGGCAGGACCTGGGTGCCTGAGGTCAAAATAGAGAGACCTCTGACATCCCGTGGCTGTACCTGCAAATAACCCTTCCTCGGCAGTTGGTGGAGTCACACGTGTACACAGCTGTCCGTCGTCTTATGGTGGCATGAGCATAGAACAGATTTTTTCTTTTTTTTTTTTTGTATATGTATTATAGCACCTGCTGGCTTTATTTCCCTCCCTTATATCATAACATTGCTTGTTGGCTTGTATCCAGGGAACATGGCTTGTTGGTTTGTGTCCATGGAACATGGCTTGTTGGTTTGTGTCCACGGAACGTTGCTTGTTGGTTTGTGTCCTCGGAACATGGCTTGTTGGTTTGTATCCATGGAACATGGCTTGTTGGTTTGTGTCCACGGAACATGGCTTGTTGGTTTGTGTCCACGGAACATTGCTTATTGGTTTGTGTCCACGGAACATGGCTTGTTGGTTTGTGTCCATGGAACATGGCTTATTGGTTTGTGTCCACGGAACATGGCTTGTTGGTTTGTGTCCATGGAACATGGCTTGTTGGTTTGTGTCCACGGAACGTTGCTTGTTGGTTTGTGTCCACGGAACATGGCTTGTTGGTTTGTGTCCATGGAACGTTGCTTGTTGGTTTGTGTCCTCGGAACATGGCTTGTTGGTTTGTGTCCATGGAACATGGCTTGTTGGTTTGTGTCCATGGAACATGGCTTGTTGGTTTGTGTCCACGGAACGTTGCTTGTTGGTTTGTGTCCACGGAACATGGCTTGTTGGTTTGTGTCCACAGAACGTTGCATGTTGGTTTGTGTCCATGGAACATGGCTTGTTGGTTTGTGTCCATGGAACATGGCTTGTTGGTTTGTATCCACGGAACATTGCTTGTTGGTTTGTATCCACGGAACATGGCTTGTTGGTTTGTGTCCACGGAACATGGCTTGTTGGTTTGTGTCCATGGAACATCGCTTGTTGGTTTGTATCAACAAAACATTGCTTGTTGGTTTATATCCATGGACATTGCATGTTGGTTTGTATCAACAGATTTGCATCTTCTGCCCGGCACACACACACACACACACACAGAGACACACACACACACATATGTCCACCCACTCTCCCCACTAGCGCACACACAAGAGGTATGTCCAGCACGTGATTCTCATATGCCTGATTTCACAGGGGGGCTGGAGGCAAACCTCGCCGCCTCCAGCCTGTACAGACGGAATCACGACAAATTGTATAAATATGTGCAAATTGTCCAAATCATGTCACGTGCGCCGGCCTCCTCCCCAAGCGGGCAGAATATGCTTCAGCGGAAGGTCAGGGCAGGGCTTGGTCTGAATTCAATTGAGGTAATTACGTTCAATTTGCTTAAATGTATCACGGAGAAACGCCCATCTGTTGATCTCAATCGTATTAAGAAGTTTATTTTCCACCGGGGCCGGACTCCACGGCCTCACGGAGAGGAAACCTCTTCTAGGGGTATGTCCTTCTGTCTCCTGCTTGATTCCAGGTCCTGCCGGCAGCCCCGGGAATGCCGTGATGGGCCCCCCCACCCCAAGACATATCTTCTGACTCTCCCTAACCACCTGCAGGGCCCGGAATTACCCCCAGATAAGCATGAGGATTTCCGTGCTTAGGGAATAGTTGACCGGCTCTTTGCAGGTGCGGTTTGCCGATGCCAGTGAGCGAACAGACCCTGGGGTTTCACCCCAAAAGATCGTTCTGTGGTTTCTCTACCGTGATTCAACAGCTGAGGATGGGCTCAGGCACAGACAACCCGAACGGTAAAGAGACAACTGAGAGCCGGATCACGGCTCTGCCCCAGACACCCACCCCGCAACCCCGTGAACCCCCAAAGTCAGCTCTACCAGACACTCTCCTCGTTTCTGAGAAGACGGAACTGGGGCTCATGCATTTTGAGGTTGCCTCTGGCATGCCAGCCTCATGAGGGTGAGCGTCCCCTAAATGGCCCATGATCTCTTGTGACAGTGACAACTGTCCGTGAAGGAGAAGGACAGGCTGACTTGCACCCTGAGTGCCCCAAGGATGGAGGGGGTTCCCCGGAGCAGGTACCATGCCTCGCTCTTTGCAGACAAGGAGGGGGCGGCTCTGAGACCCACAGGAGGTACAAGTGAGTGGGTGTGAGGCCGAACTGAACCTCCCCAGGAAGGGAGGGAAAAGCAGGTGGCCGATATCTGCAGGGTCCTCTTGTACCTGAAATTCCAAAACTTAAGACTCTTCAGAATAACAGCAGCAGCAGATACCAGAAACGCATGAGGGTTATGTCTTACAAAACAGCAGAAAATATCTTAGGCAGACTGCAGAGTTTCTGTCTGTCTGTTACCCATCTATCATCTATCGACCTATGGATCTATTTATCTATAATCTATCTAACATCTATCATCTATCAATCATCTATCATCTGCTATATATCCCTCATCTATCTATCATCCATCCATCTAGCCATCTATCTATATATGTATTTATCTATTGAATCTATCATCTATGTATCAATTATCTATCTATCATCTATCCCTGTAGCTATCTATCTATCCATCTATCTATCCATCCATCTAATGTATTATCTATCTATGGATTTACCTATTGAATCTATAGTGTAGGTATCAATTATCTACCTATCATCTATCTGTCTGGCTAGCTAGCTGTCTACGTATCTATCATCTCTCTACTATCTATCATCTACTATATATCCATCATCTATCATCCATCCATCCATCTATCCATCTATCTATATATGTATTTATCTATTGAATCTATAACCTATATATCAATTATCTATCTATCTGTCATCTATCCCTGTAGCTACTTATCCACCTACCTACCTACTGATCCATCTATCTATCTATTCATCTGTCTATCCATCTAATATATTATCTATCTATTGAATTGATAATCTGTGTATCAATTATCTACCTATCATCTAGCTAGCTAGCTAGCTGTCTATCTACCTATAATCTCTCTACTATTGTCTACTATATATCCATAATCTATTATCCATCCATCTATCCATCTATCTATATATTTATCTATCGAATCTATAATCTATATATCAATTATCTATCTATCATCTATCCCTGTAGCTATCAATCAGTCTATCTACCTATCTATTCATCTATCCATGTAATGTATTATCTATCTATTCGTCTATCCATCTAATGTATTATCTATTTCTCTATTGAATCTGTAATCTGTGTATCAATTATCTACCTATCATCTATCTGTCTAGGTAGCTAGTTGTCTATCTACCTATCATCTCTCTACTATCATCTACTATATATCCATCATCTATCTATTATCCATCCATCTATCCATCTATCTATATATGTATTTATCTAGCGAATCTATAGTCTATGTATCAATTATCTGCCTATCATATATCTCTGTATCTATCTATCTATCTAGCTAGCTAGCTAGCTACCTATCTATCTATCTAGCTCTCTATATATCTGTCTATATCTCTGTCGTTCTGATATCTCTATATATATCTCTATATATCTGTCTCTATATATCTGTCTATATATCTCTCTATATATCTGTCATATATTTATCTATCTCTATCATTTATGTAATCTAACTGATCTATTCCTACGTATTAATAATATATTTGTTATCTATCATTTATTTACCTATATCATTTCTTTAATTGTTCTAATTTATCTATTTTCTGTTAATTATATATCTACCATCTATGTCGTTCTAACAGTTATCTATTTCTATCACGTGTTTAACCTGTCTAGTTTCTTTCTTGCCATCTGTAATATGTCTATCGTCTATCTATATATCCTTCTTTTCTTTTTTTGAGACAGAGTCTTATTCTGTCACCCAAGCCGGAGTGCAGTGGCACGATCTCAGCTCACTGCAACCTCCACCTCCCAGGTTCAAGCGATTCTCTTGCCTCAGCCTCCCAAGTAGCTGGGACTATAGGCCCAGCCAATTTCTTACAGACCACCACGCCCAGCCAATTTTGGTATTTTTAGTAGAGACGGGTTTTCATCATGCTGGCCAGGCTGGTCTCGAACTCCTGACCTCAGGTGATCTGCCCGCCTTGGCCTCCCAAAGTGCTGGGATTACTGATGTGAACCGCTGCACCCAATCTATCTATATACCTTTTTATCTCTCTCTCCACACACACACGCACACATCATGGTTTTTGTAAGCGTCTGGAGAATCCGTCTAATCATCTCCTCTCCCATTTCAATTTGGGAGTAATAGTCACTTAAACACTTCAGATTTTTTGGAATGTCTATTTTTCGAAGCCGAGATCTAAAACCCTGGAGGTCAGATTTTCCAGATCTACTGCTTTGCGGACTGGTGTGAAAACGTCATCTGGTGACAAGGCTGACCCAGGTGGCCTCTGCCTTAACATCAAACGCCGCGAACATGCTTCAGGCTCCGTTTTTTTTGTGCCGTTTTTTTTTTGTTTTTTTGTTTTTTTTTTTTCTCCCTCCCGGAAAGGTCAGATAGAGTCACTCTTAAAATGCACTTGTATATTTTTCATTGTTTGGACAAGAAATTGGGAACAGGTTCAGGCTGCTCCAGAAAAGTGTGTAAGCTTATGTTTGAACAGAGGTTTATTAAAAAATAAATAAATAAATAAAAAACGAGGAAAAGTTGTGCAAGGTTTATTAAAAGAAAGAAAAAACAAACAAGGCAAAAACCGGTTTATTTAAAAAAAAAAAAACAAGGAAAAGTCGTGCAAGGTTTATTTAAAAAAAAACAAGGGAAATAAAGAGGTTTGTTAAAAAAAAAAAAAAAGGAAAAGTCGTGCAAGGTTTATTAAAAAAAAAGGGAAAAAAAGAGGTTTATTTAAAAAAAAAAGAAAAACAAGGGAAAGTTGTGAAAGGTTTATTAAAAAAACAAGGGGAAAAAAGAGATTTATTTTAAAAAAAACAAGGAAAAGTCATGCAAGGTTTATTTTAAAAAAAGGGAAAAAAGAGGTTTATTTAAAACAAAAAGAAAAACAAGGAAAAGTCGTGCAAGGTTTATTAAAAAAACAAGGGGAAAAAAAGAGATTTATTTAAAAAAAAAACAAGGAAAAGTCGTGCAAGGTTTATTTAAAAAAAACAAGAGAAAAAAAGAGGTTTATTTAAAAAAAAAAAAGGAAAAGTCGTGCAAGGTTTATTTTAAAAAAACAAGGGAAAAAAAGAGGTTTATTAAAAAAAAAGAAAAACAAGGAAAAGTCGTGCAAGGTTTATTTAAAAATAAACAAGGGAAAAAAAGAGGTTTATTTAAAAAAAAAACAAGGAAAAGTCGTGCAAGGTTTATTTTAAAAAAAAGGGAAAAAAAGAGGTTTATTAAAAAAAAAAAGAAAAACAAGGGAAAGTTGTGCAAGGTTTATTAAAAAAACAAGGGGAAAAAAAGAGATTTATTTAAAAAAAACAAGGAAAAGTCATGCAAGGTTTATTTAAAAAAAAAGGGAAAAAAGAGGTTTATTTAAAACAAAAAGAAAAACAAGGAAAAGTCGTGCAAGGTTTATTAAAAAAAAAGGGGAAAAAAAGAGATTTCTTAAAAAAAAAACAAGGAAAAGTCGTGCAGGTTTATTTTAAAAAAACAAGGGAAAAAAAGAGGTTTATTTAAAAAAAAAACAAGGAAAAGTCATGCAAGGTTTATTAAAAAAAGGGAAAAAAGAGGTTTATTTAAAAAAAAACAAGGAAAAGTCGTGCAAGGTTTATTTAAAAATAAACAAGGGAAAAAAAAGAAGTGCAGACACTTAGCACCTCGGTCTCTTCCCCGGGTCATCGGGGAGACCCGTGCCCCACACTCCTCTCCTCTCAGCTGCAGATGTGTAAAAGCGACTGAGATGGTTTCTTTTAGAAGTGCATTAAAAAGGACTGTAAAAGCACTTGTCCTAACATGCAGATTTGTTGATCTGGACCCTCAGGCAAAACCCAGTGTGGGACTGTGACTCACACACATCCCTCATGGGCGGCCCCCAGCCTGCAATCAACACGCTTGCTTTCCTGCAGACACCTGCCAGGGAGAAAAAACCAAGATGCCAAGAGGCTGCTCATGGATTCCCCCACGGAGTCACTTAAGAAAAGCAAAGGGGCCGGGCGCGGTGGCTCACGCCTGTCATCCCAGCACTTTGGGAGGCCGAGGCAGGTGGATCACCTGAGGTCAGGAGTTCGAGACCAGCCTGACCGACGTAGTGAAACCCCGTCTCTACTAAAAATACAAAACTTACCTGGGCGAGGTGGCGGTGCCTGTCATCCCAGCTACTCGGGAGGCTGAGGCAGGGGAATCGCTTGAACCCGGGAGGCGGCGGTTGCAGTGAGCTGAGATCATACCACTGTGCTCCAGCCTGGATGACAGCGCGACACTTTGTCTCAAATATAAGTAAATAAATAAATGAATACATAAACAACAAATAAAATTTAAATTAAAATTAAAAGAGGGGCAGCACAGTGGCTCAGGCCTGTAATCCCAGGACTTTGGGAGGCGGACGAAGGCAGATCGCCTGAGCTCATGAGTTCGAGACCAGCCTGGGCAACATGGCAAACCCCCTGTCTCTATAGAAAGTACAAAAATGAGCTGGGCGTGGTGGTGCGTACCTGTAGTCCTAGCTACTTGGGAGGCTGTGGTGGGAGGATCGTTTGAGCCCAGTAGGCAGAGGTTGTAGTAAGCTGAGGTGATACTCCAGCCTGGGTGATATAGCCAGACCCTGTCTCAAAAATAAAAAAATAAAAAAATATGGGCCGGGCGCGGTGGCTCACGCCTGTAATCCCAGCACTTTGGGAGGCCGAGACGGGCGGATCACGAGGTCAGGAGATCGAGACCATCCTGGCTAACACGGTGAAACCCCGTCTCTACTAAAAAATACAAAAAACTAGCCGGGGCGAGGTGGCAGGTGCCTGTAGTCCCAGCTACTCGGGAGGCTGAGGCAGGAGAATGGCGTGAACCCGGGAGGCGGAGCTTGCAGTGAGCTGAGATCCGGCCACCGCACTCCAGCCTGGGTGACAGAGCGAGACTCCGTCTCAAAAAAAAAAAAAAAAAAAAAAAAAAAAAATATATATATATATATATAACATGAATAAAAAAGGGGGTGATCAGGCCATGGAAGCACCTTTCTCATGAATGGGCTTAAGATCCTTATCAAAGAGGCCATGCCTGGCTAAGTTTTGTGTTTTTAGAAGAGATGGGGTTTCACCATGTTGGTCAGGCTGGTCTCGAACTCCTGACCTCAGGTGATCCGCCCGCCTCGGCCTCCCAAAGTGCTGGGATGACGGGCGTGAGCCACTGCACCTGGGTAGCCCTTAATTTTAGGTCCAGAAGGCCCAGAAGTTGCCATTCCTTCGGTTTTACTACTTATTCTCTGAATAGCCACTGAACAATCACCCACCTTCTAGAAAGTTCTGCTGTCTCCTCTGTAAAATACCTTCCTCTTACTGTTTGAGGATCAAGCTGCATTTTAACACAAACGCACTATCTAAATATTGCATATTTCTCTTCATAAAATAAAGGTGGGAGGATCACTTGAGCCCAGGAGTTTGAGACCAGCCTGGGCAACACAGCAAGACCCCATCTCTACAATTTTTTTTAAATTACTGGGGCATGGTGGTGCTCTGGGCAACATAGTGAGACCCCCATCTCCAAAACATCTTTAAAATTTAATAGGGCATGGTGGCATGCTCCTGTGGTCTCCGCTACTTGGGAGGCTGAGGTGGGAGAAGCTTCAGCCCAGGAGTTTGAGACCAGCCTGGGCAGCATAGCAAGACCCCATCTCTACAATTTTTTTTTAAAATTAATAGAGCACGGTGGTGCTCTGGGCAACATAGTGAGACCCCTGTCTCCAAAACATGTTTAAAAATTAATAGGGTATGGTGGCATGCTCCTGTGGTCTCAGCTACTTGGGAGGCTGAGGTGGGAGAAGGCTGAGCCCAGGAGTTTGAGACTAGCCTGGACAACATAGCAAGACCCCATCTCTACAAAATTTTTTTTAAATTAATAGAGCACGGTGGTGCTCTGGGCAACATAGTGAGAACCCTGTCTCCAAAACATGTTTAAAAATTAATAGGGCATGGTGGCACGCTCCTGTGGTCTCGGCTACTTGGGAGGCTGAGGTGGGAGAAGCTTCAGCCCAGGAGTTTGAGACCAGCCTGGGCAACATAGCAAGACTCCATCTCTACAATTTTTTTTTTTTAATTACTGGGGCATGGCGGTGCTCTGAGCAACATAGTGAGACCCCTTGTCTTCAAAACATGTTTAAAAAATAAAAATTAAAATTAATAGGGCATGGTGGCACACTCCTGTGGTCTCGGCTACTTGGGAGGCTGAGGTGGGAGAAGCCTGAGCCCAGGAGTTTGAGACTAGCCTGGACAACATAGCAAGACCCCATCTCTACAATTTTTTTTAAAAAAAAAATTACTGGGGCATGGTGGTGCTCTGGGCAACATAGTGAAACCCCCCTGTCTCCAAAACATGTTTAAAAATTAATAGGGTATGGTGGCATGCTCCTGTGGTCTCGACTACTTGGGAGGCTGGGTTGGGAGAAGGCTGAGCCCAGGAGTTTGAGACTAGCCTGGACAACATAGCAAGACCCCATCTCTACAATTTTTTTTTTTTAATTTCTGGGGCATGGTGGTGCTCTGGGCAACATAGTGAGACCCCTGTCTCCAAAACATGTTTAAAAATTAATAGGGCATGGTGGCACGCTCCTGTGGTCTCGGCTACTTGGGAGGCTGAGGTGGGAGAAGCTTAAGCCCAGGAGTTTGAGACCAGCCTGGACAACATAGCAAGACCCCATCTCTACAATTTTTTTTTTAAATTACTGGGGCACAGTGGTGCTCTGGACAACATAGTGAGACCCCTGTCTCCAAAACATGTTTAAAAATTAATAGGGCATGGTGGCACGCTCCTGTGGTCTCGGCTACTTGGGAGGCCGGGGTGGGAGGATCACTTGAGCCCAGGAACTTGAGGTTGCAGCGAGCTATGATTGCTCCATTGCACTGCAGTCTGGGTGACAGAGCAAGATTGTCTCTCAACACGAGAAAGAGAGAAACAGCTGTGGACAAAGGCAGGAAGCCCCTCTGCAAAGGCAAAGTCGAGGGATGGGGTCATGTTGGGGGAGATGGAGAGGAAGGGAGGAGAGGTCCTTCCTTCTGGGGGCTGTTGATGCTTCCTTCTGTCCTCCCTCCCCTGCTCCTGCTCCCACCTCCCTGATTTTTGCAGATCAGCTCTGACAACGACCTTCTGCAAAACCACCAGAGTCATCTCTTTTCTTCCAAAAGATGCCCTGGAATTGGAGCACAGAGAAAATAGCTTCCCGGGGAGCTCTCCTCTCTCTCTCTTTCTCTCTCTCTCTCTTTCTTTCCGATCACAGCAGCTGTGGGGGCCGCCCGTCACAGGAGGCCCCATCACTTCCCTTCATCAGTTTCCAGCAATCAGCTTGGAAAATTGACCCACATGTGGGAGCGCCAAGCGGGATGCGGGGTGAGGGCTGGGACACAGGCCACGGCGAGGGTACTGTCTGGCTGCAATTATGTACACGCTGCGGGAATCCTGGGGGTGCTTTGGGGACCTATTGCACTTCGGTTCTTTATAATTGCACGCTCGGAAATTACTCACCCTGCGATGGCTGGGGGCCCTCCGGGTTCAGCCTCTGCCCACATGTTCCCCAAGGAGGAACGGCCATAGCCTTGGCAGCCTTGGAGCATCTCCGCTCTGTTTATTGGTTTATTTATTGTTATTTATTGAGTTTTGAGACGGAGTCTCGCTCTGTCGCCCAGGCTGGAGTGCAGTGGTGCGATCTCAGCTCAGGGCAACCTCCGCCTCCCGGGTTCAAGTGATTCTCCTGCCTCAGCCTCCCAAATAGCTGGGTTGACAGGCACCTGCCACCACGTCTGGCTAATTTTTTTTTTTTTTTTTTTTTTTGGTAGAGATGGGTTTCACTGTCTTAGCCAGGATGGTCTCGATCTCTTGACCTCGTGATCCACCCGCCTCGGCCTCCCAAACTGCTGCGATGACAGGTGTGAGCCACTGCACCTGGCCTATTTATTTATTTTTGAGATGGAGTCTCGTTGTCTCACCCAGGCTGGAGGGCAGTGGCGTGATTTTGGCTCAGTGCAACCTCCACCTCCCGGGTTCAAGTGATTCTCCTGCCTCAGCCTCCCGAGTAGCTGGGTCGACAGGCACCCACCACCACACAAGGCTAAGTTTTTGTATTTTTAGTAGAGACGAGGGTTCCCCATGTTGGCCAGGCTTGTCTCGAACTCCTGACCTCAAGTGATCCACCCACCTCAGCCTCCCAAAGTGCTGGGATGACAGGCGTGAGCCACCACGCCCGGCCCAGTCTGTGGTTTTTTGGGGCCTGTTTTTTTTCACAGAGTGCTACCTTTTCAGGTTCATGCATATTGTAGCCTGTCTCAGAGCATCACTCCTTTACTGTTTTTATTTTATTTTATATTTATTTATAAATAAATACAAATATACCTCGAGTAGCTGGGATTACAGGTGCCCACCACCGCGCCAGGCTAATTTTTGTATTTTTAGTAGAGATGGGGTTTCACCATGTTGGTCAGGCTGGTCTCGAACTCCTGACTTCAAATGACCCACCTGCCTTGGGCTCTCAAAGTGCCGGGATTACAGGCATGTGAGCCACTGCGCCCAGCCCTTCGTTGTGATGGTTTTTTTTTTTTTTTTTTTTTGGAACAGAGTCTCGCTCTGCCGCCCAGGCTGGAGTGCAGTGGCCGGATCTCAGCTCACTGCAAGCTCCGTCTCCCGGGTTCACGCCATTCTCCTGCCTCAGCCTCCCGAGTAGTTGGGACTACAGGCGCCGCCACCTCGCCCGGCTAGTTTTTTGTATTTTTTAGTAGAGACGGGGTTTCACCGTGTTAGCCAGGATGGTCTCAATCTCCTGACCTTGAGATCCGCCCGTCTCGGCCTCCCAAAGTGCTGGGATTACAGGCTTGAGCCACTGCGCCTGGCCGTTGTGATGAGTTTTAAGGTCATCCTAAAGAGATCCTGTGGGCCAGTTATAGAGACAGTGGCTGGTGCTTTTTGAGGGGGATTCTGGTATTTAAAAATCCTGAGGGTGCCCTGAAGGTGGATCGCCTGAAATCAGGAGTTCAAGACCAGCCTGGCCAACACGGTGAAACCCCGTCTCTACTAAAAATACAAAAATTAGCCAGACGTGTTGGTGGATGCCTGTAATCCCAGCTACTCGGGAGGCTGAGGCAGGAGAATCGCTTGAACCCAGGAGGCGGAGGTTGCAGGGAGCCGAGATTGGGCTTAAGCATTCCAGCCTGGGCAACAGAGCAAGACTCCGTATCAAAAAAGAAAAGTTAGCCAGATGTGGTGGTGGGTACTTGTAATCTGAGCTACTCAGGAGGCTGAGGCAGGAGAATCATTTGAACCCGGGAGGCGGAGGTTGCAGTGAGCCAAGATTGCACCATTGCACTCCAGGCTGGGTAACAAGAGTGAAACTGTCTTAAAAAAAAAAAAAAAAAAGAAAATGGTACATACAGCCGGGTGCGGTGGCTCACGCCTGTCATCCCAGCACTCTGGGAGGCTGATGCGGGCGGATCACCTGAGGTCAGGAGTTCAAGACCAGCCTGGCCAACATGGTGAAACCCTGTCTCTACTAAAAATAGAAGAATTAGCCAGGTGTGGTGATAGGCGCCTGTAATCCCAGCTACTCAGGAGGCTGAGGCAGGAGAACCATTTGAACCCGGGAGGCAGAGGTTGCAGTGACCTGAGATCACACCACTGCACTCCAGCCTGGGTGACAGAGTGAGACTCAGTCTCACACACACACACACACACACACACACACACACACACACACACACACAGGTCCTGAGGGCATCTCCTCCCACGAAATGCTACCTGTTCATTTCTGCGTGTCTTGTACCCTTAAAGTAAAGGTCGTGTCTTATCCTCAGGTGTATATCCATGCACAGGCCTGGAGGAAGGAGTCTTCAGTCTCGTGGAAACCGTACCTGGTTGTAACGTGGGTTAATCTCCATCTCTCGAGCTGACCAGCCAGGTGAATTTGCCGCATGTCACGTTGGAAAAAGCTGGGCCTGTCTGCTGAGCAAACTGGAAGAGAAATATCAAAGCCAGATTGGGCAGGCTCATGCCTCCCGTGGCGAACACGGAAGAAAATGCCGTAGGTTATGTATTTATCTCGTTATTGACGTATTTGTGTGAATTATGTCACTGACATACTTTGAAATACATAGCTTTGCCACGAGAAAGAAAGAAAGCACGTCGTTTGCAGCAAGCTGGAGGCAGCTGGGGAGATGACCCTAATATCATCATCACAGGAACAGAAGAACAAATCCTGCATGTTCTCACCTTGTAAGTGGGAGCTCAGCGTTGGGTACACGTGGATATAAACGCAGGCATAGCACAAACTGGGGGGCTAGAAGAAGACAGGGAGGGAGGGAGGAAGGGAGGGAGGCTAGGGTTGAAAATCTCAAATGACCACGAAGCCTTATTGAGCAAATGCAATGTATGTGGTGTGTCCGGCCGGGTGAGGAGGCTCACACCTGTAATCTCAGCACTTTAAGGGGTTGTAGCAGGTGGACACAGCTTGAGCCCAGGAGCTGGAGACCTTGTGCTCCTTGAGACACGGCAAGACCTCATCTTTACAAAATTAAAAAAAAAAAAATTAGCCGGGTGTGGTGATGCACAGCTGTAATCCTTGGGAAATTCCAAATTACAAATCCTTGTAAAACTTGGGAAACTGAGGTGCGAGGGTGGCTTGAACCCGGGAGTCGGAGGTTGCGGCGAGCCGAGATTGCACCACTGCCCTCCCTCCTGGGTGACGAGAGCGGGATTTTGTCTCAAAATAAATAAATAAATGAATGAAATACCAACATTGTTATATACAAATATATACGCAGTTTTCCAGGGACAAATGGACTGTTGTAAAAAAAAAAAAAAAAAAAAAAAGCTTAAGTGTTAAAAAAAAAAAAAAGCGGGGGGGAACCATTAGAGGATTTTGTCAATGACTTATGGAGACTGGCTTGGCGATTACCGTTGAAAGGAAAGACTGTCGTCCGAGACTCTCGGTGATACGGACACGGACCCCTAAGAGGAAACCATTTATTTTCAATGTTTAAATCCTTATTAAACAAGACACGTACTGCAAACATTTCTTGGAAACGAGCGACGTGAACCAGTCGTTGGCCGCCTGGAGAGCCCCAGATGTAAACCATTACATTATCTGAGAATTAAACTGTTTTCACGTTTCCAGTTTCACCCATCAGGAAGGCATTTGATGTGAAAGTGTAATTGGCTGACATCATTTTTGGGGAAATGCACAGCGTGCCGTGGACGAATTAAGTCACCGGAAAGAATGTATGGGGTGCGTGGCGTCCTTGCAGGTTTCCCGGACCTGGGGCAAAGTCCCCGCTATCAGTGGGCACCCACAGGCGTGTGGATACTCCACCCACCAGAGGCTCCAGCACGGTTTACCCACCAGAAGCTCCAGCGTGGTCCACCCACCAAATGCTCCACCAGATTCTCCACCATGGTCCACTCACCAGAAACTCCACCATGGTCCACCCACCAGAAACTCCACCATGGTCCACCCACCAGAACCTCCACCATGGCCCACCCACCAGAAGCTCCACCCTGGTCTACCCACCAGAAGCTCCACCATGGTCCACCCACCAGAACCTCCACCATGGTCCACCCACAAGAAGCTCCAGCATGGTCCACCCACCAGAGGCTCCAGCATGGTTTACCCACCAGAGGCTTCAGCACAATTTACCCACCAGAAACTCAGAAGCTCCACCAGATTCTCCACTATGGTCCACCCACCAGAAACTCCACCAGAAACTCCACCAGATTCTCCACCATGGTTCACCCACCAGAACCTCCACCACGGTCCACCCACCAGAAGCTCCAGCATGATTTACCCAAAAGAACCTCCACCATGGTCCACACACCAGAAGCTTCAGCATGGTTTACCCACCACAAGTTCTAGCACAGTTTACACACCAGAAGCTCCAGCATGGTCCACCGACCAGAAGCTCCAGCATGGTCCACCCACCAGAAGCTCCAGCTGGTCCACCCACCAGAAGCTCCAACTTCGTCTAAAAAGTTGATGCTATGTGCCATGTTTGCTTTCTTTTTCTGGGAGATGCAGGTTGCAGTGAGCCAAGATTGCACCACTGTACTCTAGCCTGAGCAACAGAGGCAGACTCCATCTCAAACAAACAAATAAATACAACAAAAACAAACAAACAAACAAAAACACTTCTATTTTAGGTCCAGGGATACTGTGTGGGTTTGTTATATAGGGGAACTCATGTCATAGGGGTTTGCTGTACAGATTATTTTGTCACCCAGGTACTAAGCTTTGTAGCCAATAGGTTACTTTTTTTCTGATCCTTTCCCTCCTCCCAACCCACTCCTTTAAAGAAAGTGTGCCACAAATGAGTGGAATACTATGCAGCCATGAAAAAGGACGAAAGCATATCCTTTGCAGACACAGATGAAATTGGAGGCCATTATGCTTAGCAAACCAATGCAGGAACAGAAAACTAAATACCACATGTTTTCATTGAAAAGTGGGAGCCAGCCAGGCATGGTGGCTTATGCCTGTAATTCCAGCACAGATGGGAGGCCGAGGTGGGTGGATCACTTAAGGTCAGGAGTTTGAGACCAGCTTGGCCAACATGATGAAACCTCATTTCTACTAAAAATACAAAAATTAGCCAGGCATGGTGGTGTGTGCCTGTAACCCTGGATACTCGGGGGGCTGAGGCAGGAGAACCACTTGAATCCGGGAGGTGGAGTTTGCAGTGAGCTGAGATAACATCAATGCTGGCCCCAAAGATGTCCACATCCTAATCCCCATGTGACAGACAGAATAATGGCCCCAAAGATGCTCACGTCCTAATCCCATGTGGTAGACAGAATAATGGCCCCAAAGATGCTCACGTCCTAATCCCATGTGGTAGACAGAATAATGGCCCCAAAGATGCTCACGTCCTAATCCCATGTGGTAGACAGAATAATGGCCCCAAAGATGCTCACGTCCTAATCCCATGTGGCAGACAGAATAATGGCCCCAAAGATGTCCATGTCCTAATCCCCATGTGGCAAACAGAATAATGGCCCCAAAGATGTCCACATGCTAATCCCATGTGGCAGAAGAAGAAGGAGGAGGAGGAGGAGAAGGAGAGGAGGAAGAGGGAGAAGAGGGAGAAGAAGGAGAAGAAGCAGACGAGGAAGAGGAGGAAGAGAAAGAAGAGGAAGAAGAGGAGGAGGAGGAGAAGGAGAAGGAGAGGAGCAAGAGGGAGAAGAGGGAGAAGAAGGAGAAGAAGCAGAGGAGGAAGAGGAGGAAGAGAAAGAAGAAGAAGAAGAATGGCCCCAAAGATGTCCGCATCCTAATCCCGTGTGGCAGAAGAAGAAGAAGGAGGAGGAGGAGGAGGAGAAGGAGAAGGAGAGGAGGAAGAGGGAGAAGAAGGAGAAGAAGCAGAGGAGGAAGAGGAGGAAGAGAAAGAAGAGAAAGAAGAGGAGGAAGAGAAAGAAGAGGAAGAGAAGGAAGAGGAAGAGGAAGAAGAAAGAAGAGAAAGAAAGGAGAAGAAGCAGAGGAGGAAGAGGAGGAAGAGAAAGAAGAGGAAGAAGAAGAAAGAGAAGGAGAAGGAGAAGAAGAAGAAAGAAGAGGAGGAGGAGGAGAGGGAGGAACGGGAGGAGAGGGAAGAGGGGGAGGAGAAGAAGAAAGAGGGTGTGCTCATATGGAAATTTTCTTCTAGCACCCAATAGTTAAAATGCATGCAAAACCTGTAATCACAGAGAGGGTCCTGATGATGGTTTTTAAACATGTCATTCATTTAGGAGAAACCACTCATGTCTTTTCTTTTCTAGATGTAATGCCAAGTACCCATGTTTCCTGTACAGATAGAATTTCATTTACTATTTATTCAATTCCCTCAAAGAGCAGGGTGAAATAGTTTCCTTTTCTAGTCTGGGGGGAAATGGGTTATTATTCATGGGGGTTTTGTTAAGAGAATTGTAAATGATTTCTTCCCTGTCATCTGTCCAAAGAGCTTAAGGGGGAATTTTATTAGAACCAAAGCATGTATTAAAAAGAGTCTCAGCAGGGCATAGTGGCTCACATCTGTAACCCCAGCACTTTGAGAGGCCGAGATGGGTGGATCACCTGAGGTCAGGAGTTCAAGACCATCCTGGCCAAGATGGTGAAACCCTGTCTCTACTAAAAATACAAAAATTAGCCTGCCGTGTTGGCAGGTGCCTGTCATCCCATCTACTCGGAAGGCTGAGGCAGAGAATTGCTTGAACCCGGGAGGCAGAGGTTGCAGTGAGTCGAGATCGCACCACTGCACTCCAGCCTGGGCAACAGAGTGAGACTCTGTCTTAAAAAAAAAAAGAGAGTCTCTAAAATCTTCATTGAAAATTCATTTCGTCTCAACACATCATTTATTTTACAAATGTATTCTTCATGGGTGGCATATGAATTTGTAATGTGATACAGCAATTTTGAAATTTACTTTTAAAAAGTTTTAAATAAGAAGGAAATACTTTCTAGGTAAATTTAATTGTGTATGGAAGACCTAATGGGTGAGAATCTGCCTTGAAAGCTGGAGACACGTCAATAAATAAGAATAAACAATTAGAATAAATAAAAGTAACAAGAACTCTGCCCTCTAAAGCTTCTATCCTGCTTGGAGGAACTGAGAAAAAGCAGAAAATCATGGCCAAACATGATCTCAGGTAATGCAGGCAGGGAGCTGCCTGGTAAGTGTGGGAGGCCCCATGGGAACGCTGAGGAACAAGAAGCTGAAGAAGAAGAAGAAGCTTGTTACTAGGAGAATTCTAAGAATAAGAAAGGAGGACAACAAAGTGATTTCACCAAAGATGCCCAAGTTCTAATTCTCCTGGGGTGAACAGAATAATAGCCCCAAAGATATCCATGTCCTAATCCCCATATGGTAGACAGAATGATGGCCCCAAAGATGTCCACGTCCTAATCCCATGTGGCAGACAGAATAATGGTCCCAAAGATGTCCACATCCTAATCCCATGTGGGAGACAAAATAATAGCCCCAAAGATGTCCACGTCCTAATCCCATGTGGCAGAAGGAATAGTGGCCTCAAAGATGTCCACATCATAATTCCCAAGTGGTAGACAGAATAATGGCCTCAAAGATGTCCACGTCCTAATCTCATGTGGGAGACAGAATAATGGCCCCAAAGATGTCACATCCTAATCCCATGTGGTAGACAAAACAATGGCCCCAAGATGCTCACGTCCTAATCCCATGTGGGAGACAGAATAATGGCCCCAAAAATGCTCACATCCTAATCCCATGTGATACACAGAATAATGGCCCCAAAGATGTCCATGTCCTAATCCCATGTGGTAGACAGAATAATGGCCCCAAAGATGCTCACGTCCTAATCCCATGTGGTAGACAGAATAATGGCCCCAAAGATGCTCACGTCCTAATCCCATGTGGGAGACAGAATAATGGCCCCAAAGATGCTCACGTCCTAATCCCATGTGGTAGACAGAATTATGGCCCCAAAGATGCTCACGTCCTAATCCCATGTGGTAGACAGAATAATGGCCCCAAAGATGCTCACGTCCTAATCCCATGTGGTAGACAGAATAATGGCCCCAAAGATGTTCACATCCTAATCTTCATGTGGTACAGAGAATAATGGCCCCAAAGATGTCCATGTCCTAATCCCAAGTGGTAGACAGAATAATGGCCCCAAAGATGTCCATGTCCTAATTCTAGGTAGTAGACAGAATAATGGCCCCAAGGATGTCTACATCCCAATCCCCATGTGGTTGAAAGAGTAAGCACCCCCTGCCGCCCCCAAAAACGTCCACGTCCTCGTTCCAGAAGTCTGTAAAAATCTGTCATGGCTAAAAAGATTTTGCAGATGTGACCAGTTTAAGAATCATGAGATGAAATGACCCTGGATTATCCAAGTGGGTCTAAGGTCATCTTAGGGTCTTTGTAAGAGGGAGGCAGGGGAGCCAGAGCCAGAGGAGGTGATGTAAGGATGAAAGCAAAGGTCAGAGTCACAGAAAGATTAGAAGATGCTGCATTATTGGCTTTGAAGGTCGAGGAAGGGTCCAGCCGCCAAGGAATACTCTAGAAACATTCCTCTAGAAGCAGGAATTGGCAAGGAAACTGATTCTCCCCCTAGAACTTGTATCAGGAGAGAAGTTTTGCTGACACCTTGGTTTTAGGTCACTGAGACCCAGGGTGGGCTTTGAACCTACAATACTGTAAGACAATAGATTTGTGTCACTTTAAGCCAATATGAATGTGATCATTGGTGACGGTGGCCACAGGACACTCAGAGAAGGAGTAATGTGCTGGAGGTCTGTAGCAGGAATGAATTTGGCTTGACTGGGGAGACGCCAAAGGGGGCAGCAAAGAAGAATCAGCAAAGGCTAAATGTGACTCCTTGTTTTAGAAGAACCCCCTTCAGAAGAAGAATCAATACAGGAAAGGCCGAACTCAACTTTGTCTTCTTTTCTCTGCCAGACATAATTTACGTTCTTTTATTGGAACCGCAGAGTCCCAGTTGGAGCAAGTGGCTAGGGACAGAGTTACAAAGAAGCCATAGGGAAGTGGTCAGATTGTATTCTGACTTTGATGTGACATCATTGGAGGGTTTTGAGTGGCATGAGGGATGTCTTAGTCAGCTCGGTTGCCATAACAAAAAATCATAGACGGGGTGGCTTAAGTAACAGCCATTGATTTCTCCCAGTTCTGGAGACAGAGAAGTCCGAGATCAAGGCATAGCAGATTTATTGTCTGGTGGGGGTCCTCTTGCTTGTTCATAGATGGTGCCTTCAGAGAAAAAGAGAGAGAGAGAGAGAGAGAGAGAGAGCTTTTGTGTCTCTTGCACTTCTCTTAAGGATACTAATCCCATCATGAAGGTCCCATCCTCATGACCTCATCTAAACCTCATCACCTCCAGAGACTTCACCTCCTAATATCATCCCGTTGGAGATTAGGGCTTCAATATGGTGCATTTTGGAGGGACATGACCAGTAGGGGTTAGGTCATCAACACACAAATTTTGCAAAACTTTGTTATTTAGTCAATAGCAAGGGATGAGGACCACGAGCTAAAAATCATCTCTATTTTTAAAATATTTCTCTGCTTAAGGATAACTCCAGGGTCAAAGCAGAAACCAGGACGGAAGCCAAGAGATCAACGAAGAGGATGTGGCCATGATCCAGAAGACATATGTCATGCGTCAGGGCGAAGAAAGGACAGGCAGGAAAATCCGATCCGATTTGACTAATGTTTGAGGTCATTCAAGAGACTTGCCAATGAATTGTATAAGGGGGATATGAGAGAAACAAGAGTTCAAAGTTTCCAAAATCTTCTGCCAAAACACTTCTCAGGGGTGGTGGTGAATCCAGTGAAGACTGTCCAGATGGTTTGGGATGGATTAACTTTGAAACCCTCACCATTTATCTGAGCTGAGAAGTTGAGGATACAGTTACATGCATGAATCTGAAGTAGAGAAAAGATGTCGAAGCCGGAGATGGGAATTTAGGATTTTGAGGGGATGTGTCAAGTCCTGGAGCTGAGTGAGGTCCCCCAGAGAGAGAAGGAAGCTTGTGTTTGTGCCCTAGTTCAGCCCAACATTTAGAAGAACCCCTTTGGGAAGAGGAGAAGAACCAGCAAAGCCTAAACATGACTCCTTGTTTTAGAAGAACCCCCTTCAGAAGAAGAAGCAATAAAGCAAAGGCTGAACTCTACTTTGTCTTCTTTTCTGCCCCAGATATAATTTACGTTTCTTTTATTGGGCGTTTGTTTCTTGCTCAGCCTTTCAGGTTAGAGCTCTGAAGTCACATTTGATACTTCCCTCAACATCAAAGAGACATAACAGTTTGCTTCTGCAGTGACTATTTTTTTGTTTGTTTGTGTGTGTGTGTGTGTTATTTTAACTTGTTTGTTTGAGACAACGTCTTGCTCTGTCACCTGGGCTGGAGTGCAGTGGCACAATCTCAGCTCACTGCAACCTCCACTGCCTGGGCTTAAGTACTCCTCCCACCTCAGCTTCCCTAGTAACTAGGACCACAGGCACACAACACCATGCCTGGCTATTTTTTTATTTTTAGTAGAGATGGGGTCTCGCCATGTTGCCCAGGCTGGTCTTGAACTTCCAAGCTCAAGTGATCTGCCTGTCTCGGCCTCTCAAAGTGCTGGGATTACAGGCGTAAGTCATAGTGCCCAGCCTCATTGGTGCCTTTGAATGCCTGCTCAGTTCTTCCTTCCCACTCCATGCTCCAGGTTCAAAGACTCCATGACCACCATCCATCCCATACCAGAGGCTGCAGTCTTCCACCTTCAGTCCCATCCCTTCTCATTCATCCTATGCATGGGTTCCCAACATTACGTATAAACATAAATGTTGACATGACTGGTCACAAAATGTTGGTGGTTTCTTATCAACTGCAGAGAACAGTTCAGGATCCTTACCCAAGTGTCTGAGATCTTTCATAAATTCACACATGGGAAGATGTGGCCTCTCTGTCTGTACTTCCTCACATCACACCCAACACCTCAATCTCTGACTCCATCATCAATTTCCTAGTTCCCTGACTTTGCCCTCCCAGCCCCAAGTCATGGTAACATCTGATTCATTTTTCAAAGTTTAACAACAAAAACAATGATCTTCTCTGAGAATCCTGCCTTTCTCAGGTGCGGAGATTATCCCAGAGATAGACACAGGGTGCAAGACAGCCTAGTTAACCCTTCCCTTGAATTTGATCAGCAAAGACTGAAGGGGGTGGGAGAAGCTCAGACTGGGAATCTATAGCTGCAACAGCTGGACTTTTTTTTCCATCCTATGTTCCAAGTCTTTTTCCAAGAGAATCTAGCCTGGAACACAGAGAGAACAGAGAGTTGAGAGAGTGACCAGAACTTGGGGGATCCCTGAGAAGCTGTCCACCTCTACTTTTTGAGATTGTTTTTCCTAGACTCCCTTGCAGCTCTGTGTGACTGTATGATGAACTTTGAGCTCATGAAAAGTAAGTAGGAATGTATTAAGACCATAAAAATCTCTTTAATTTCTTAAAAAAGTGAATGTGAACTCTTCCTTCTCCTTTTACTACTAGCTGCAATGGAGATGTGAGGGCTGGAGACCACATCACCATATTGAACCATGAGTAGAAAGTCACATATTAAAATTGTGGAGCAACAATATGGAGGATGCCTGACATCTTGAATCTGTACAACCACCAGGACCACTTGTTCTGGCCTCCTATCGTAGCACAGAGAAACAAACTTCCATCTTATTTCAGTCATTAATATTTGTTTTTTTCCATACATTTGTTTATGCAGTTGCATGATATTTTTTTCCATCTATCTATCTATCTATCTATCTATCTATCTATCTATCTATCTATCATCTTATCTATCTATCCATCTATTGACCCATCATCTATCCTATCTTTCTATCCCTCTATTTTCTATCTATCTATCTATCATCTATCTTATCTATCTATCATCTATCCTATCTGTCTATCTATCTATATATATATATCTATCATCTAGCTATCATCCATCTTATTCTATCATCTATCTATCTATCTCTCTCTCTACCTATCATCTATCCTATCTAATCTATCTATCTATCTATCTATCTATCTATCTATCTATCTATCTATCCATCTATCCATCCATCCATCCTATGTGTCTATTAGGTAACTATCTATCCATCCTATCTACCTATCATTTATCTATCCTATGTATGTATATATCTATCATGTATCTATCTATCCTAGTTATCAGTTATGTATCTATCCACCCTATTTATCTATCTACCTATTTTATGTATCTATTAAATATCTGCATATAACCTATCATCTAGCCATCTATTTGTCTGTCTATCCTATGTATTTATCATCTATTTATTCTATCTCTATTTATTATCTCTATCTATTTATCTATCTATGTCTCTATGTATCTATCTATCTCTCTATCTAGAGATTTCTTAAGTCCTTGGGAATCCTGAGGTCAGCTCTGTTGTAGGATCTCACAGTTATATTAGGTCAACAATCTTCTTTCTCTGCCTAACTTAGTCTGAGTTGTGTTTCAGTTGCTGCTGACTGGAATGACTCTCAGTAAGAAATTGGGAGTGTTATAACAGTGCATTTATGGGTGGCTGACTTGTGACGCTGCCTTCCTTCTCTCTGGATCTTGAGTCCTGCATCCAACCCAGTTCCACAGCCTGGGTATCTGACGGTTTCCCTGGCACTCAGTAGCATTTGAACTGAAATGCCGTTTTCTTGTCGGGATCATTATAATACTTTGGAAAACTGCCTCGGAATTTATGTGGTTACCCTTCACATCTGTAAAATAAACACTCATTTCTTTATAAGGAGAAACTAAAGTTTCACAAAGACCTTCAGGGTCTGTTTTTCTTACACCAGAAATCATACTCAGGCCAAGTAACATGTTCTGGCCCTTAGTGCTCCTGGTTGGACTAATGCCTGGGCTTCCCCAAAGATTTCCTTCCCTGTCTCTCTTCTCTCCTCATTTTAGCCTCTTCCCAGCAGGAGAAGACATCGCTTTCATATCCTAACACCTTACCTGAAAATCCCCCCTGTCTCTAAAATAAAGATGGGGGAAGCTCCTTCATTATTAACCCCAAGAAGTCCATTTGTGCATTGGATCCAATGGGATCTCACATGGCTTTTGCCAACCACTCCCATCACTATAGCTGGCAAGTGCTCAGAGCTCACCCACAGCGCAAAACGTATTTGCGATTTCTGGCCTCGATATAAATCCTAAATTTCATGGCACAGCCTACTAGTCACTCTGGGGCCCAACCCAGTCTGGCCTTTTCAACGATGCCACATCTGAAAACCTTGCAGAAACCTCTTCTCCTTGGATTACCTCGGGGTCACCCCCCTCGGCCACTATTTTGCTTTTCTACCTGCTCATTCGTTAAATAATTCAAAACCGTTTACCGGTCTCGGCCACTATTTTGTATTTCTACCCGCTCATTCTTTAAATAATTCAAAAACATTTACAATGTATGGAGTATCTACGAGAGGAAAATATCATCCTGAACAAAACAGGAGCGCCCTTGAGCTCGTTCATCTCATGTGTTGGTGAAGAACTACAGTGAGAGGTAAGATTTAGAGTTTATTCCATGGTGACAGATGATATGAAGGAAAGTAAGTCGGGAAGAAGATTGGGGGTTGGTGGGATGAGTAGCCCCCTCAGTCAATGTACATTTGGTCCTATGGATCCCCCCAAAACACCTATCGTTAGTGATGTCATCTCTCCCCATCTATCCATAACCCCCTCACGTCTTACCCCATCCATGAAGCCATCCTTGTCCATGGTCAACCTACTTAATACCAACAGTATCAGAAAAGGCAATGATTCCATTACACAAGGGAAACTGATGTGTCTTTAATTTGACATGGAATTCTGTCTACGTTGGACACAGAGGAGCTGCAGCCCTGCTGCCCTCCCTATGTGCTTGTTCAAAGCCTGTTTGGTCTTTCTAGCAGGTGCCTCATGAAAGCAGGACTCATTTCGGGGTCTTCCTACTTTAGACAATGACAAATGGCTCCTGCTTCCACTTGAGCTCCTTAATGAGGAGAGAGAGGGCCTCCGGGGCTCCCTCCACCACTTGCCGGATACAAACGCATAAACGAGGGTTGATTATTTATGGCATAAAGAGTGGGTGTTTACAAAAACAAATTTGCAATAATGTGTCTTATGGAGAATATGGATAGAAAAATCAAGGCGTTCTAAAGCTGGCAAGCACCCCTTCCCGTCCTGAAGCCTCCTTAATTAATTTAAAGACTTTCTCATTGAAAAGCACAAATGAAAATCCTTATTAATCAGGGAAGCTTTCAGGCTGCTATCAATCATCTCTTATGTAAACTACTGTCTCATCATCCAAACTGGGTGTTTGATTATAGTGATATGATGTATTTCCCTAAACGGATCTATTTGTTCTTGAAACCCACACCAAGTGACTGGAAGTCTTGCAGTAAACAGCTCACTGATAACCAGGGGTGCAAGGCAGCAGGAGTCCCTCTCCCCACATCTTTTCTTGTTGCTTAATCTCAGAAATGGGTGTTAAGGGGATTCCAGGGGACTCCAGAGGATAGAATACGACAGAGTGGGCCTAGCTGCTCTATCATGCTGTACTACCATTCAACACAGAAATCCACACACCCCAGGATGGAATGCCCACTATTGGTGTACACTGGGAGATCCTACATCTCTTAAAGGGTAGCTTTGAAGCCTGTGTAATGCACACTGGCTAGTGGCCAAAAAAAAAAATAGGATACAAACATTTGCACACAGAAGAGATGACATCACGAAGACTCAGCCCCATGACTCCATGCCTCCTCCAACCCATTTTAAGACCACCCCTTATAACCCAAGGTCTATGAGTACATTCAGCCTCTGGTGCACCCAATCTCTAATAGTGAAGCCCATCGTTTTGATGAATGATGACTATTTATTATTCATCTCTATAAAGAAAACAAGTTCAGATTCATTATCCCAGCTGAAAAAAAGGAATTGAAGCAGACACCTCTCCTTGCTTCTCTGTCTAGACAAGAGGCAGTGGCTCACATTTTTGATACCCCTTCCCCCACCTCCCTTTTATACCCAGCTCATGTATCCTGCAGCTTCAGATTCACTGGGTTTGTTATAGCATCTTTGTCTGCTGAGTAGGACCAGCCTTCCATTCTTAAATATGAATAATTCTGTTCTCCAACAAACTGCTAATGAGGACCACCAGAGAATCATGGGGTGCCCCAGGGATCCTCTAGTTTCTACCTGTAAGCTGCTGACCCCATTGCATTATTGTATTCATCTGACTTCTTTTGAGGTGAGGGTTTCTAAGTTTTGGTCTTTGCCCTGCATCTCTCCCAAGGTCTTCTCACAGCTGAAGACCCTGCAGAATAGTCTAGCTCAGGGCTTCCTTATTTCAGCACCAGTCACACTGGCAGTGTCTTTGTCAGCACGTGCTGTTATAACAAAATACCACAGACTGGGTGGCTTCAACCACTGACATTTATTTATTTCTCACAATTTGGGACACTGGAAGTCAGAGGTTGGAAAGCCAGTAGAGTTGGGTTCCTGGCTTGCATGTGGCTACTTTCTAATTGTATCTTCACATGATACAGAGAGAGACACACACACACACAGCGAGAGAGAGAAAGAGAGAGAGAGGGAGAGAGAAACACACCACCCTCATCTCTTCTTACAAGATCAGCAATTCTATCAAGAGAACCCAACTATTATAGCCTCATGTAACCCTAATTACCTCCCCAAAGCCCCACCTTCTAATATTATCACACTGGTGGTTAGACCCTTAACCCATAAATTTGAGGAGAAGACAGCATTCCATTCATAACAGGGTGGAATAGTTATTTGTTGTGTAGCTGTCTTATGCTTTGCAGAATGTTCAGCAACATCTCTGGTCTCAACCCCCCAGAGGTCAATAACCCACCTGCTTTCATCATGACAACCAACGATATCTCCAGACATGGCCAGATGTCCCCAGTGGGGCACAATTACCTCTGCTCTGGATTAAAGGTGAACAAACTTTATTTCTTTGTTCCTTACCGTTGATGGGAAGGGCTCCGTGAAGAACCACAGGTATGTGGTGCTGTCTGTGTCTCTTCCTGTTATTTTTCAGAGCCACTTTATGGGTTTAGAACCTGCCAGGCACGGCGGCTCATGCCTGTAATCCGAGCACTTTGGGAGGCTGAGGCGGGCAGATCGTTTGAGGTCAGGGGTTCGAGACTAGCCTGGCCAACATGGTGAAACCTCGTCTCTACTAAAAATACAAAAGCTAGCTGGGTGTAGAGGTGCGTGCCTGTAATCCCAGCTACTTGGCAGGCTGAGGCAGGAGAATCACTTGAACCCAAGAGGCAGAGGTTGCAGTGAGCTGAGATCACACCACTGCACTCCAGCCTGGACAACAGAGACTCTGTCTCAAAAAAAAAAAAAAAAAAAAAAACAGAAAAAGGAACTTGAGGATTCAAACAGAGGAAGGAGGACCCAGGCCAGGTGCAGAGACAAGCTTCTGGGGCAGCCTGGAAACATCAGAGGCTCCATCTAAAAAGCAAATCGCAAGGGAGTGTCGGGAGCCCACCAGAGTGTAACAGTGAGCTCCAAGGGTATCTGTTAATGCCATAACAAGCATCCCCCCTTTCAAAGTCTCATATGGGTAGGAGTCCCAAGACCTAAAATACCCACAGCATCGTGTGGCTGTGGAATTACGGTACAGTGGAAGGGCTCCACTCCCCCCACAGAGAACCAAACCCTCATCACAGCCTCTCAGACGTCACGGTAAACACGCAATCACGGACCGTGTCTGGGAAGATGTCCTCAATGGAAAGTTATCCGTCATCAATTCTTTTCTGTCTCCAAGGAAGACACTCAGGGCAGAACGATCGAGACCTTCCTGGCGAACACGGTGAAACCCCGTCTCTACTAAAAACACAAAAATTTAGCCAGGCGAGGTGGCGGCGCCTGTTGTCCCAGCTACTCGGGAGGCTGAGGCAGGAGAACGGCATGAACCCGGGAGGCGGAGGTTGTAGTGAGTGAGCTAAGATTACACCACTGCACTCCAGCCCGGGTGACAGAGCGAGACTCCATCTCAAAAAAATATATAAAAATAAAAATAAACAAATAAATCAATAAAATTGCCTGATTCCTAGGTTGCTTTGTTTCTACAGTCACGAGGGTTTGCCCATCAAATACAGCATGTCTCTGCAGGTTACAATATTTTCTTCCAGGAGGCCAGAGGCAGTGGCTCGTGCCTGTCATCCCAGCACTTTGGACGCCACCCTGACACGGTTACCTGAGCCCGGGAATTCCAGAGCAACCTCATCAACATCGGGAGACTTTCTCTGCACAAAGTTAAAACCTTAACCAAGCATACGGGGGTGCACACTTGTAGTTCCAGCTTCTCAGGACGCTGAGCCAGGTGCATCCCTTGAGTCCAGGAGTTGGAGGCTATCATGAGCCGTGTTTGTGCCTCTGGACTCCAGCCTGGGTGATGGAGCCAGACCCTCTCTTTCTGTCTCTCACTCTGATAAAAAAAAAAAAAAAAAAAAAAGAATATTTCCTTCCAAAACTGAAGACCTGAGCTTCCCCAGGACATCACCTCCACAGAAGTTTCTTTTTTTCTTTTCTTTCCTTTTTTTTTTTGAGACGGAGTCTTGCTCTTGTCCAGGCTGGAGAGCAGGGACGCGATCTCGGCTCTCACTGCAGCGTCCCAGGTTCACACGCCATTCTCCCAGTTCAGCCTCCTGAGTAGCTGGGATGACAGGCACCCGCCACCACACCCGGCTAATTTTTGTATTTTTAGTAGAGACGGAGTTTCACCATGTTGGCCAGGCTGGTCTCGAACTGCCGACCTCAGGTGACCCGCCCGCCTCGGCCTCCCAAAGTGCTGGGATGACAGCCGGAAATGTCTTTAAAAACGTAAACGTCCCCAATTCGGATGTTGTGATTATTCAGAAAAGGCGAGATTGCATTTTCCTTTTGTCCCGTGGAAAGGCACACGTGTGTTTAAGACGCATGTCTATGTAGACAGTTTTGCAGAAAACAAATTATTTGCACTTAGAAGGGAAAAGGTATTGAAAATACATGTGATAATTGTACATGCTTGCTGTCACGTATGGGACAGAAATTCCACATGGTAAATTTTTACAAATTATTGGATCAAATGATTATATCTACTAAGAATGAATTATTATTATTATTATTGTTATTATTATTTTTATTTTTAGACAGAGCCTCACTCTGTCGCCCAGGCTGGACTGCAGTGGCGCGATCTTGGCTCACTGCAACCTCCGCCTCCTGGGTTTAAGCGATTCTCCTGCCTCAGTCTCCCGAGTAGTTGGGATTACCGGTGTACGCCACCACGCCCGGCTAATTTTGTATTTTTAGTAGAGACGGGGTTTCTCCATGTTAGTCAGGCTGGTCTCGAACTCCCAACCTTAGGTGATCCGCCCACCTTGGCCTCCCAATTTTTTTTTTTTGAGACAGAGTCTCGCTCTGTCATCCAGGCTGGAGTGTAGCAGCGAGATTTTGGTTCACTGCAACCTCCGCTTCCTGGGTTCAAGCAATCCTCCTGCCTCAGCCTGCAGGGTAGCTGGAATTACAGGCACCTCTGCCACTGCACCCGGCTAATTTTTGTATTTTTAGTAGAGACGGGTTTTCACTATGTTTTCCAGGCTGGTCTTGAACTCCTGACCTCAGGTGATCCACCCGCCTCGGCCTCCCAAAGTGCTGGGATTACAGGCGTGAGCCGCCACGCCCGGCCTGTTTTTTTTCTTAAAAGACCTTCTTCTCCAGTGTTTCATAAATTCAAAGTACTTGTTTTCTGTGGTTAGTCTGTGTAATGAGACAGTCTCGCACCTGCTCCAATGATGCTGCCCAGAAACTAAACAATGTACCTGTTTTTCACCCCAACCCATCTACAGTTTAACGTAACCTGTATAAAATGTGTCTTTTTCTTTTCTTTTCTTTTCTTTTGTCTTCTCTTCTCTTTTCTTTTCTTCTCTTCTCTTTTCTTTTGTCTTCTCTTCTCTTCTCTTTTCTTTTCTGTCTTCTCTTTTCTTTTCTTTTCTTTTCGTCTCTTTTCTTTTCTGTCTTCTCTTTTCTTTTCTTTTGTCTTCTCTTCTCTTTTCTTTTCTTTTCTTTTCTTTTGAGAACCACCTTTCACCTTCCAAAGTCATCTCTTTTTGTTAAATGCCGAACAAGATTCCAGGGTAATGCCTGGACTTTGTCCCGGCCGCCGACCTCCGTCTGTGAAACAACCTGCTTGTGTTACGTTTTATTTTATTTTATTTCTTAACACCTCTGTAGGGAACTGTTTGATCACTTAATTATTTATAGATTAAAGGCATCGTTACTAATTAACACCGTTCTCCTTGTCATTGGCCAGAACCGTTGGCTTTGAAGTTTGTCTGATGCTGTGTTTTGGGAATTCCATCCACCGTTACACTTGGCATAGTTTTAGAATTCAGCACCTGCGTTTCCAAGCAATTATCTGATGGACCGCGAGGGCGTCTGCCTGTTTTCTGGGTACAGGCTTCCCTGTGTCACTTCCCGAGGACCTGTCCCTTCTCTGTCAGCGGAAACGGTTTCCGGATGCAAAGCCTTGTATGCAAGACATACAAGGATGCAAAGGCATACAAGGATGCGAAGACATCCCCCACGGCAGAATGTCTACATCAGTCTTTATCCTTCTCACAAAGCCCTTTTGTGGAAAAGGGATGATCGCCGTACGTCTTAGTTCATCTGAACTGCTGTAAGAAAAATACCATACAATTGGCCGGGCGCGGTGGCTCAGGCCTGTCCTCCCAGCACTTTGGGAGGCCGAGGTGGGCGGATCACCTGAGGTCAGGAGTTCGAGACCAGCCTGGCTAACACGGCGAAATCCCGTCTCCACTAAAAATGCAAACAATTACCAGGGCGTGGTGGTGGGCACCTGTCATCCCAGCTACTCAGGGGGCTGAGGCAGGAGAATCGCTTGAACCTGGGAGGTGGAGGTTGCAGTGAGCCGAGATCGCACCACTGCACTCCAGCCTGGGCCAACAGCAGTGAGACTCTGTCTCAAAGAAAAAAAATAAAAACATTCAGACGGGCACGGCGGCTCACGCCTGTCATCTCAGAACTTTGGGAGGCCGAGGTGGGTGGATCACCTGAGGTCAGGAGTTCGAGACCAGCCTGGCTAACACAGCGAAATCCCGTCTCCACTAAAAATGCAAACAATTACCAGGGCGTGGTGGTGGACACCTGTCATCCCAGCTACTCAGGAGGCTGAGGCAGGAGAATGGTGTGAACCCAGGAGGTGGAGGTTGCAGTGAGCCGAGATCCTGCCACTGCACTCCAGCCTGGGCCAACAGCAGTGAGACTCTGTCTCAAAGAAAAAAAATAAAAACATTCAGACGGGCACGGCGGCTCACGCCTGTCATCTCAGAACTTTGGGAGGCCGAGGTGGGTGTGGATCACCTGAGGTCAGGAGTTCGAGACCAGCCCGGCTAAACACAGCGAAACCCCGTCTCTACTAAAAATGCAAACAATTACCAGGGCGTGGTGGTGGACACCTGTCATCCCAGCTACTCGGGAGGCTGAGGCAGGAGAATGGCTTGAACTTGGGAGGCCAAGATTGTGGTGAACCGAGATCATGCCACTGCACTCCTGCCTGGGCTACAGAGCCAGACTCCTGTAATTAAAAAAAAAGAGAGAAAAAGAAAAAACAGCCAGACCGTGTCTCAAAAAGAAATAAATAAACAAAAATAAAAAAAGAGGAATTGTCATTCTATGTATAAAATGTTGGAAATGGAGAGTAGAGCTGTCCTTAGCATTATTAAGATAAATTGCAGGGCTGAGATGGGGCAGATAAGAGACGAGCCAGTGATCCGGGCGCGGTGGCTCACGCCTGTAGTTCCAGCACTTTGGGAGGCCGAGACGTGCGGATCACCTGATGTCAGGGGTTCGAGACCAGCCTGGCCAACATGGTGAAACTCTGTCTGTAACAAAAATACAAAAAATTTAGCCGGGCGTGGTGGTGGTGGGCACCTGTCATCCCAGCTCCTCGGGAGGTTGAGGCAGGAGAATCGCTTGCACCCGGGAGGTAGAGGTTGCAAAGCCGAGGTTGCACCATTGCACTCCAGCCTGGGAAGCAAGAGTGAAAATCCGTCTCAAAAAAATAAAATAAAAAAGAGAGGACCCAGGGAGGTTGCCTAGGGTCCATCTTGGAGGGTCCCAGCCCTCCATCCATCCCAACCAGCCAGGCCTCTTGTGTCTGCAACGTCCCGTTACAATCAACCCTGGTCCTGTACAACACTCCATCGAAAGCCGTCTCCGTGTTCTTTTTGAACACTGGAACATTCATCGCCATAAATATCATCTTTGTTTCCTAATTTTTTTAACCGACTTGATTGAAATCCTCATGACAGCCTCCATCCAGTCCTCGCATGCAACGTGATAGGCACGACAGGCGGCGTCTGTCTCGGCAAACTCTCCGAGACGCCTCATCCCGTGTTTTCTGAGCGTTTAATCGAATCACGCGTCTCACACTTGTTATTTTTAATTTGCAGCGTTTGATTTCTGACACCGGTTCCTCCGCACATCCTCATTGATGCAGTCTGGAGACTCGGTGGCTCGGGTGATTAAAACAAAAACTAATTAGGCATGATTAAAAAAAGAAAAAGAAAACAGAGACCTCCTAACTATGGGGCCCGTGACCGGGTAAAGGAGGCTGATTTCACTGGAAATGCCTCGTTTTCTTTCTAAGCGATGACGTCCGGCTTCGTACGGTGTGATTGACTTTGACACATGTGAAAGGCCACGTGCCATATTCTTCTCCCCACCTCCCCTTCCCGAACATTCACCAGAAACTGCAGAACGGGGCCCGTTGATGTCGAGTCCTCAGACAACTCGTGGAAGATAATTCTGTTAAGTGGGCAGGAGATGGAAAATGAACAACGGGGACTGGAACCGGTGTTTTCTTTGGCTGAGCCACGGGGTCGAGACACGACTCTGTGGCCCCCCAGAGCAAAGACCATTAGAGTTCTTGACCTTTCAAGTTCTAGTTATAATGATAGCAAAGAAGTAAAGGATGGGGGGGTGAAAAAAAAGTAAAGGATAGGGGGAAAAAAAAAGGGTAACTGTTGGAAAAAAAGGCCCTTCCTCCTCCAGCAACGTGCAGGTGGTTTTGGTTTTCTGAGACGGAGTCTCGCTCTGTCGCCCAGGCTGGAGTGCCGTGGCACGATCCCGGCTCCACTGCAACCTGCACCTCCCAGGTTCAAGTGATTCTCCTGCCTCAGCCTCCTGAGTCGCTGCTGGTGGCTCATGCCTGTAATCCCAGTTACTCGGGAGACTGAGTTACTCAAGAGAATCGCTTGAGCCAGGAGGTGGAGGTTGCAGTGAGCAGAGATTGCACCACACTGCACTCCAGCCTGGGTGGCAGAGCGAGACTCCAAAAAAATAAAATAAAAATAAATAAATAAATAAACTATCCTAATACATAATGTATTACATATATTATATATAAATATATAGTATATATTACATATAATATATAAATGTATATACATATAATATATAACTTACAATATATAAATGTATATTACATATAATATATAATATATATTACATATAATATATAATATATAAATGTATATTACATATAATATATAATATATAATATATAAATGTATATTACATATAGTATATAATATATAAATGTATATTACATATAATATATAATATATAAATGTATATTACATATAATATATAATATATAAATGTATATTACATATAATATATAAATATATATATTTAAATATATAATATATACTATGTATTTAAATATATTTATATATTATATATTATATATTTAAATATATAAATACATAACATATATTATATATAAATACACAATATATTTAAATATATGGTATATATTCTATATAATATATAATTTAAAAATATATAGTATATATTATAAATACACAATATATTTAAATATATCGTATATATTATATATAATATATATTTTAAAAATATACATTATATACATTTAAACTATAATGTATATTATACATTATATAAATATATTTTTAAAATATATATTATATATTTAAAATTTTTCTTGTTTGATCCCCTGGTTTGTGGCACTTTGTGACAGCATCTTCAGGAAACCCTTACAATATGGAAATCTTTTGTTTCGTCCAAGCACCCGGCTGTCCGTTCCCCTCCCGTATCAGCCTCATCCCTTTGCCACCGGAGTCCACTCTCCTGGATCAGAGAGCAGGGAGTCAGGGTTCAATGGTCTCCAGAGAGAGACTCTGAAGCAGGACAAATCCAGTTCCCCACATGGCCCATTTTCCAACCCGTTCCATGGCAGATGCCCGTTTGTGGTGAAACCATACAGAACAGGTTTAGGCAGGGGGAGATGCATCATGTCAGCCCACCAGCCTACGGAAAGAGAAGCTGTTTGCCCCTGAGCCTCTCATCTCTGCTTGCTTTGCTCACCCTGGGATACATGGCCACGGTGTCCAGAATCCGCTGACTCTGTCAACCCATCAGCGGTGATATGAGTTCACAGGAGCGTGTGGTTTGATGCCTGCACCGTTACAATAGGTGTTGAAGCTGCCATGCCCGAGATGTAGACGGGTAGGCTTCGTGTCACACCCCAAAGGCTCATTCTTTGACGATCCCCCCCCCCCCCAGCCAGGAGTAGAATCTTGATATTTGCTGCACAAACCAGACAGAAGAAGAAGAAGAAGAAGAAGAAGAAGAAGAAGAAGAAGAAGAAGAAGAAGAAGAAGAAGAAGAAGAAGAAGAAGAAGAAGAAGAAGAAGAAGAAAGAGAAGGAGAAGGAGGAGGAGAAGGAGGAGGAGAAGGAGGAGAAGAAGGAGGAGGAGGAGAAGGAGGAGGAGAAGGAGGAGAAGGAGAAGGAGAGCAGGAGGAGGAGGAAGAGGAAGAGGAAGGAGAAGGAGAAGAAGAAGAAGAACAGGAAGAAGAAGAAGGAGAAGGAGAAGGAGGAGAAGAAAAAGAAAAAGAAAAGAAGAAGAAGAAGAAGAAGAAGAAGAAGAGGAAGAAGAAGAAGAAGAAGAAGAAGAAGAAGAAGAAGAAGAAGAAGAAGAAGAAGAAGAAGAAGAAGAAGAAGAAGGAGGAGGAGGAGGAGGAGGAGGAGGAGGAGGAGGAGAAGGAGGAGAAGGAGGAGAAGGAGGAGAAGAAGGAGAAGGAGGAGGAGAAGGAGGAGAAGAAGGAGAAGAAGGAGAAGGAGAGCAGGAAGAGGAAGAAGAGGAAGAGGAAGGAGAAAGAGAAGGAGAAGAAGAAGAAGAACAGGAAGAAGAAGAAGGAGAAGGAGAAGGAGGAGAAGAAAAAGGAAAAGAAGAAGAAGAAGAAGAAGAAGAAGAAGAAGAAGAAGAAGAAGAAGAAGAAGAAGAAGAAGAAGAAGAAGAAGAAGGAGAAGGAGAAGGAGAAGGAGAAGGAGAAGGAGACGGAGGAGAAGGAGGAGAAGAAGGAGAAGGAGAGCAGGAGGAGGAGGAAGAAGAAGAGGAAGGAGAAAGAGAAGGAGAAGAAGAAGAAGAACAGGAAGAAGAAGAAGGAGAAGGAGAAGGAGGAGAAGGAGAAGGAGAAGAAGAAGAAGAACAGGAAGAAGAAGGAGAAGGAGAGGAGGAGGAGGAAGAGGAAGAGGAAGAAGAAGAAGAAGGAGAAGAAGAAGAAGAAGAAGGAGAAGGAGAAGGAGAAGAAGGAGAAGAAGAAGAACCCACCAAAATAGCTCTGATGTATGAGTGGGGAAATTCAAAACCTATAGCAGCCGCTTTGAAAGTCAGGGGTGCCAAAGCTATGAAATTGGAATACTTTCCAGAATCTTTCTCTCTCTCACACACACCACGCTCTTCTCTAGGGATATCGTTACAGGCTCATAAAAAGTCAAATTGCCGTTCCTGGCGTGCTCCAACAATTAATACGGATCATTTTTTTTCTGTCGTGTCAGTGCCTTGGCCTGGTGACCGGACCACCTACACACACAGAGAGACGCCCGTCAGAGCCGTGGAGCCCCGACACACTGTCTTGGGAAGACAGGAATTGCAAATCAGAGCAGAGTCCCAAAGCCTGGTATTCATGTGGGTTTCTGGGTGAAAAACAAAATAAAAGGGGGACATACCTTGCAAAGGCATCAGCTCCCAGGTTGAAAACCCAATCAATCCTCTAGCTGGCCCAAGCAGCAGCCCATGGTAAATACACATTTTACCCCAGGTGATACGTTTTTGGACTCTTACTGTCATCACGGAAAAATCATCGTCTGGGGGAAAGACAGAGTTAATTTTGCTGAGGTGGATCTTGGGTCTCTGGAGATAAGAAAAGATTCCTTTTCAACGTCCATTCTTCAAGCAAGGAAAAAGGTAGAGTGTTACATGGTTCCTTTCCCTGTTCCAAGGTTTTTTTTGCTTGTTTTTTTTTTTTTCTTTTCCCATGAGGACCCCAAAGTTCAGGAGAAGTTGGCAACACAGCGAAGGCATTCATACCTCTGCAAAGCCCAGGTCTTTCGTGTGTGTGGCTGCTACATAACTTTGCAACTGTTTGACCCGGCCCTTTTAACGACCGGCCATAAAAACCATGCTAATTAGTGGCTGCAGGAGCCGGGCCCCACGTCTGGCCTCCCCACATTCTGGGGTGAGCCCGTGACCGCCAAGCGTTGGGTACATGCAGAGCCCTACACACGTTGCTCACACGTTGCTGCAAACCCCAGATTTATCCCAAAGTAATTTGTCTTTGCACCTCCGACCAGCCAAGGGGGAAAGAGGGTTGAAACAAGAGTGGTATGAAAGTAATTTTCCCATGGAGGGAGAAGCAGTCAAGGGTCCCCGTGATGGACGTTGCAAATCAGTGCTTCTATGTAGAAATGTTCTCTGTACTTGTCTATGTAGAAAATACACACACACACACACACACACACACACACACACACACACACACAGAGAGAGGGAGGGAGGGAGAGAGAAAGACGGAGAAAACAGAGTTTCCACCATTCCATCCTTCCCCTTCTTTATTCATTCTGTTTGGTGCCTTAAAAAAAATCATTAAAGAAAACATACATCAAATGTAGATTTACTGTCCGTGTTTTTAATCTGGACTCAAGACGCTCACCTGCTCAGTGCACGCTGGAGTGGAAGATACTGTCTGCTGTAACAAAAATAGCGTCTGGGCCGGGCACGGTGGCTCACACCTGTAATCCCAGCACTTTGGGAGGCTGAAGTGGGTGGATCACAAGGTCAGGGATCGAGACCAGCCTGGCTAACACGATGAAACCCCGTATCTACTAAAAACACACACAAAAAATAGCCGGGTGTGGTGGCAGGTGCCTGTAGTCCAAGCTAGTCGGGAGGCTGAGGCAGGAGAATTGCTTGAACCTGGGAGGCAGAGGCTGTGGACTGTGTGTCTATCTACACGGGGGTTTAAAATCTGGGTCCTGGCTGTGGACTGTGTGTCTGACTACCCAGGGCTGAAAATGTGGGTTTTAAATTTAAAGTTAACTGGTTTTGTTTTTCTGGGAAATCATTACCAATAGAACCCTGGGAAGAAAATAAAAATAAAATAAAACTCCATATTGTAAGTCAATGTCTCCCCAGCCAGCTGCAGTGGCTCACAACTATGATCCCAGCACTTTGGAAGGCTGAGGCGGGTGGATCCCATGAGCCCAGGAGTTTGAGACCAGCCTGGGCCACATAAGAAGATGCTGTCTCTACAAAAACTTGAAAATTATCTGAGTGTGCTGGTGAGTATCTGTAGTACCAAGTCCTCTGGAAGCTGAGGCCAGAGGACTGCTCCACCCAGAAGGTCGAGGCTGTAGTGAGCCGAGGTCACACCACTGCACTCCAACTTGGGTGACAGAATGAGAGCTTGTCTCAAAAAATTATATATATATACACACACACACAGACACACACATGTATATATGTATATGTATATCTAATACATAAAATATGTATTAGATATACATATATGCATATGTATATGTATATATGCATACACACATATGCATATATACATATACATAAACATATGTATACGCATATATACATATACACATACATATATACATATACATATACACATATACATATGTATATATACACATATACACATATACATATGTATATATACACATATACACATATACATATGTATATATACACATATACACATACACATATACATATACACATATACTATGTATATACACACATATACATATGTACATATACACGTATACATATACACATATACATATGTATATATACACATATACATATACACATATACATATACTTATACACATATACATATGTATGTATACACATATACACATATACATATGTATATATACACATATACACATACACATACACATATACATATACATATACACATATACATATGTATATATACACATATACACATACACATACACATATACATATACACATACACATACACATATACACATATACATATGTATATATACACATATACACATACATATACATATGTACATATATACATATACGTATACACATATACATATGTATACGCATATACATATGTATATATACACATATACACATACACATATACATATACACATATACTATGTATATATACACATATACATATGTATATATACACGTATACATATACACATATACATATGTATATATACACATATACATATACACATATACATATACTTATACACATATACATATGTATGTATACACATATACACATATACATATGTATATATACACATATACACATACACATACACATATACATATACACATACACATACACATATACACATATACATATGTATATATACACATATACACATACATATACACATATACATATGTACACATATACATATATGTATACACATATACATATGTATACACATATACATATGTATATATACACATATACACATACACATATGTATATATGCATATATACATATAATACATAAAATACATATATGTATTATATACACATACATATATATACATATACATATGCGTATATGTATATGCGTATAATACATATGCATATTTTATGTGTTATATGTATATACATTATGTGTGTATATTATGCATATATTATGTATATACAATACACACAATATGTATCTGTATTATATGTATATACATATATACACATATACACAGATACATATTGTGTGTATTGTATATACATATATACATATACATATGTATATATAATATTATTTCACATTTTTTGTATTATATTATATATATATTTTCCGCATGGCCACTTCTAAATTAATTGCTTTCACTCTCCCTCCAGTTTTTGGTTTTCCTGGGTAGAAGGTGGGTTAATACGCAACACGCCTGACTTCTGTCATCCCAGCCTGCATTGCACTGTCGTCCTGAAAAGGATCCGGCCACAACTCCGTTGGCCTCTAATCTTCCACCTCGGGGACCCCCCCGGGAGGAAGAAAGATTTACACAAGCATGGAGAGGAACTCCAAAAGCCAAAGGGGCCGTTTAAAAAGCAGACACAGCCAACCTACAGACCATCGTCAAGTTATCATTCCGAAAACAAGCCTAGTGAAAAAAAAAAAAATTCCAGTTCTGTCTACTCCAATTCATATAACTCATAATGCATTTTTTTTTAATTTGAAAACTTTGGACTATTATCTGGAAAGGCAGATGGGACCCTACTTGATCGATTTCAACACTGATCGCGACGAATCAGGAAAAAGAATTAAGCGTTTTTCCTACAAGCTCATTTCTCAGTGCCACGAGGGACTGGGAAAGGAACCGCTTTAAAATGTCAGAAGAATATCCAAGGACGTTTATCTAAAATGCCTGGACTTAAAAACTGCATTAAAAGTAGGTTTCCAAATCTATGGTGAGCTATCACATCATCCAGTGATTGCTTTCAGAGTCACAGGACCACGTGTACCCTGGTCACTCATCTTAGAGTCAGCGGGATGAAGAGCTGCCTGGCGTCTGTTTAAAACGGCTCATGCTGTTTCTTAAAATGTTTCTACAGGGGAAATTTTGCCTGTCTTGGAGAAATGCAAAGTCACTTTATTACTATTACTATTATTATTATTATTATACTTTAAGTTCTGAGGCACATGTGCAGAACGTGCAGGTCTGTGACACTGGTAGACACGTGCCATGGTGGTTGGCTGCACCCATCAACCCGTCGTCTACATTAGGTATTTGTCCTAACGCTCTACCTCCCCTAGACCCCTCCTCCTGATAGGCCCCGGTGTGTGACGTTCCCCGCCCTCTGTCCATGTGATCTCATTGTTCACCTCCCACTTACGAGTGAGAACATGTGGTGTTTGGTTTTCTGTTTCTGTGTGAGTTTACTGAGAATGATGGTTTCCAGCTTCATCCACGTCCCTGCAAAGGACACGAACTCATCCTTTTTCATGGCTGCATAGCATTCCACGGCATATATGTGCCACATTTTCTGTATCCAGTCCATCATCGATGGGCATGTGGGTTGGTTCCAAGCCTTCACTATTGTGAACAGAGCTGCAATAAACATACGTGTGCGTGTGTCTTTATAGTAGAAAGATTTATAATCCTTTGGGTGTATACCCAGTAATGAGATTGCTGGGTCAAATGGTATTTCTGGTTCTAGATCCTTGAGGAATGGCAAGGTCACTTTTTAAGAGCTTTGACTCTGTTCATTTTACCCACCCCAGCTAAAATGTATAATATTTATTTTGGGGTATTCAGAAATGATAGTCAATTATCAGCCAGAGAAAACCTTAAACCCAAAATGCAAAAGGGGCACGGATGATATTTTTAAAATCCAAAGTTTACAAAATTCACACGTGCTTCCTCTTACACAAGCAACCCCCCTCGGCCTGATTTTTTTTTAAAAAACACTGTAAAACATGGGATGTTGTTATTGGGCAGTCATTGAAGTTTTGTTTGAGTCCATCCTGGTTCACTGTCAGTTGAAGGCATGGCACGTCCAACAGAAATGCTTTCCTGAAGGATGCGGCTGGACTCTGTGAAGATTTGCACCGCTCTAGGAGGCTGAGGCAGGAGGATCGCTTGAGGCCAGGAATTCGAGACCAGCCTGAGCTACAAAGTGAGACCCCGTTTCTACAAAAACTGGAAAAAAAAGTACTTGGGCATTGCGGCGTGTGCCTGTGGCCCCAGCTACTCCGGGGGGTGAGGTGGAAGCTTTTCTTGAGCCTGGGAGTTTGAGGCTGCAGTGAGCTGTGTTTGCACCACTACACTGTGGCCTGAATGACAGAGTGAGATCCTGTGAAAGAGAGAAAGAGAAAGAGATAAAGAAAGAAAGAAAGAAAGAGAGAGAGAGAGAGAGAAAGAAAGAAAGAAAGAAAGAAAGAAAGAAAGAAAGAAAGAAAGAAAGAAAGAAAGAAACAAAGAAACAAAGAAAGAAACAAAGAAAGAAAAGAGGAGGGGAGGGAGGAAGGAAGGAAGGAAGGAATGAAGGAAGGAAGGAAGGAAGGGAGGGAGGGAGGGAGGGAGGGAAAGAAAGGATAGATAGAAAGAAAGAAAGAAAAGAGAGAAACAGAAGATAGGAAGAAAGGAAGGGAGGGAGAAAGGAAGGAAGGGAGGGAGGGAAAGAAAGAAAAAAGAAAGCAAAAAGGGAAAGAAATCAAAAGAGAAAGAACGAAAGAGAGAAAGAGAAGGAAGGAAGGGAGAGAGAAGAAACAGAGGAACAAAAAAGACAGGATGAAGAAAGAAAGGAAGGAAAGGCACGAAGAAAGAGAGGGAAGGGAGAAAGGAAGAAGGAGGGGAGGGAGGAGAGAGGAAAAAGGAAAGACGGAAGAAAGAAGAGAGGGAGGGAGGAAAAGGAAGGAGGGAAGAAAGAAAGAAAAAGAAAAAAGAAGAAAGAAAGAAAGAAAGAAGCAAGGAGAAAGAAAAGAAAGAAGTAAGAGAGAAGAAAGAGAGACAGAGAGAAAAAGCCATTTTTACACAATCACAGACCCCAGGAATTACTTTTACTCTAAAATATCTTTAACACGCCGATGATCATGTGATTGAAATTTTGGTCAATAATGCTGTTCCCCTTTATTGTCAAGAGTGAAAAATCACCCTGATGTGAAACTGGGGTAAAATTTTTCAGAGAAAAGTCAGCATAGGTCATCGGGCCAAGTACCCGGTCCTTTGGCCAACAGTCAGTCACAGTGTGGGTATGATTATCGAATATTTGGTACCCTCGTTTTGTATTAAAAAGTACACTCCTGGCAGGGCGCGGTGACTCACACCTGTAATCCTAACACTTTGGGAGACTGAGGCGGGCAGATCACTTGAGGTCAGGAGTTCGAGGCCAGCCTGGCCAACATGGTGAAACCCCATCTCTGCTGAAAATACAAAAATTAGCCGGGCGTGGTGGCTCACGCCTGTCATCCTAGCACTTTGGGAGGCTGAGACAGGTGGATCACCTGAGGTCAAGAGTTGGAGACCAGCCTGGTCAACATGATGAAACCCCATTTCTACTAAAAATACAAAAATTAGCCAGGTACGGTGGCTCACGCCCGTCATCCCAGCACTTTGGGAGACCGAGGCGGGCAGATCACCTGAGGTCAGGAGTTCCAGACCAGCCTGGCCAACATGGTGAAACCCTGTCTCTACTAAAAATACAAAAATTAGCCAGGCGTGGTGGTGGGCACCTGTAATCCCAGCTGCTTGGGAGGCTGAGGCAGGAGAATTGCTTGAACCCGGGAGGCAGAGGTTGCCGTGAGCTGAGGTCGCACCATCGCACTCCAGCTTGGGAGACAGAGCGAGGCTCCATCTCAAAGAAAAGAAAAAAAGGCCAAAAAAAAAAAAAAAAGTGTTTCTTTTCAGGGCGAAGGAAACCAACCGTGTTATATGTACAACCATCCTGCTTTGAGTTCAAACACCAGAGAAAACCTTGCACAGGCTCATTTCACTTAACGTTACGTTGTTGCAAAACACTGACCCTTCTCCCTTTTTCATGGCTGAATAGTATTCTACGGTCTGTGTGTAACGCATGTTCTTTATCCACCCCCCACCGATACTGAGGTTAATTGCACAGGGTGACTCTCGTGAATAGCCTTGCGATGAACGTGGGGGTACGGACCTCCCCTTTTTTGGACATACTGGTTTTATTTTCTGTGGATACATACACAGCAGTGAAATAAGACAAAAGCTACCAGTTCTCACTCACACCTGTCATCTCAGCACTTTGGGAGGCCGAGGCGGGCGGATCACCTGAGGTCAGGAGTTCAAGACCAGCCTGGCCAACATGATGAAACCCCGTCTGTACTAAAAATACAAAAATTAGCCCAGCATGGTTGCGTGCACCTGTCATCCCAGCGACTCAGGAGGCTGAGGCAGGAGAATGGCGTGAACCCGGGAGGCGGAGGTTGCAGTGAGCCGAGATCGCGCCATTGCACTCCAGCCTGGGTGACAGAGTGAGACTCTGTCTCAAAAAAGAAAAAAAAAGAATTAAAAAAAAAAAAAAAGAAGGAGTTGATTTAGGAGTAGGCAGTACAGTGGTGATGATGGAAGCTGGGGAAGGGAGGGAGAAAGAATGGATGGAGAGAGGTTTCTCCATGGGTACAAAGTTACAATTAAATAGGACTAAATTCTGTCGTTTTATTTCTCTGCAGGGTGACAATACTAAACAAGAATATATTGTATATGACAAAATAGTCCCAAGACAGGATTTTGTGGGAGGGAAGAGTGGGAATGGGGTGAGGGATAAAAGACAACTTTGGTACAGCCTATACTGCTCGGGTGACGGGCGCACCAGGTTCTCGCAAATCTCCACTAAAGAACTTACTCGTGTCACCGAAAGTCACCTGTACCCCAATAACATACGGAAACATATTTTTTTTAAAAAATGACACATACGGCCAGGCGTGATGGCTCACACCTGTCATCCCAGCACTTTGGGAGGCCGAGGCAGATGGATCACTTGAGGGCAGGAGATCGAGACCAGCCTGGCCAACATGGTAAAACTCTGTCCCTACTAAAAATACATTAACAAGGTTTGGTGGCAGGTGCCTGTAATCCCAGCTACTCGGGAGGCTGAGGCAGGAGAATCGCTTGAACCTGGGAGGCGGAGGTTGCAGTGAGCCAAGATCATGCCATCGCACTCCAGCCTGGGATACATATTCTTCAGTCACCGGAAAATGAGATTTCTGAGCAGCTGGTACACATGCTTAGAAACATTATATGTCATCAATGTGTACAATCTTTATAGCGTTTTTTTTCTTGAGTTAGGGTCTTGCTCTATTGCCCAAGCTGGAGTGCAATGGTGCAATCACGGCTCAGTGCAGCCTGAGCCTCCTGGGCTCAAACAATCCTCCCACCTCAGCCTCCCCAGTAGCTGGAAATACAGATTTTTGGAGATGGGGTCTTGCTATGTTGCCCAGGCTGGTCTTGAACTTCTGGCCTCATGATTCTCCCACCTCAGCCTCCCAAAGCGCTGGGATGACAAGCGTGAGCCACCGCACCTGATCCGGACGATGATTCTTAAAAATACAATAAAGCGTGGCCAGGTGCGGTGGTTCACGCCTGTCATCCCAGCACTTTGGGAGGCCGAGGCGGGTGGATCACGAGGTCAGGAGATCGAGACCATCCTGGCTAACACAGTGAAACCCCGTCTCTACTAAAAATATAAAAAACTAGCCAGGCGAGGTGGCGGGCGCCTGTAGACCCAGCTACTCGGGAGGCTGAGGCAGGAGAATGGCGTAAACCCGGGAGGCGGAGCTTGCAGTGAGCTGAGATCGCGCCACTGCACTCCAGCCTGGGTGACAGAGCAAGACTCCGTCTCAAAAAATAAAATAAAATAGTAAATAAATAAATAAATAAATAAATAAATATAAAATAAAATGAAACGTGAGAAAAGAAGAAAATCGAATGGTGGTTTTTGTCTTCTCCTTGGCCCTGTGTTACTCTGTGGCTACAACTGTTCTTTCCTTGATGAAGTCAGTTCCAAATCTGCAAACTGAAGTGAAGGGCGAGTGAGTTCTATGTGTAATCTTCTTGGCACGGGGTGGTGAGTGTCTGTGTGTGTGTGTGTACCTGTGTGTGTGTATTTGTACGTCCAGGGTTCCTCCACGTCCCCGCGGAGACTTGGGACTCCTTAATATCCATCCAATTTCTATTTTGACCAGAAACAGGAAAAATCTACCTTTCAGAAACTCCAACGTCCACTGGGGGCTTGACTGAAACAGGTGTCTGTCATTTCTGTATCCAGCCAGCCGGCCTGTGAATCTCTGGACATATCTTAATTAGATCATTAAGCTCTTCTATTGATAAAGTTTTTGTAGGTAAAGGAGAAGCAAAAAAAAAAAATTTTTTTTGTTTGACCTCTTGGAGCACGGAAATCAATAAGAAGTTGATAAAGCAGAGTTCACGCCTCTGCCGAAAGTAAAACAGGCCTGATTTGTTTACCCACCGAGGCCTTCACGTTGTCAGGTCTGCAGCGAGATGATTTATACACCAACACCCCCACGCAAATCATTTAAAGCAGATTAGGTTCCTAGGACAAGCCCCTCTAATATGACAAGCTGATAGAGGCTGACAGGTAACCCGGTGGTTCAGGATGGCAAAGCCAGTTCCAGAAAGTCTGATTAAATTAAAATATTAATGCTACCGCCGGGAGAGGAAGATTGAGTCGAGGTGGGCGAATTCTGCACGAGGACCGAAGTGCAAACACCACGTCGCAGTCACTGTGTGGCAAACAGAAGCCTGGGGTGCCAGGGGATGTTACCTCTGCTAAACCCGAAAGCAGGGGCCGCATTGCAATGAATCGTGCGGTGCTGCTGTGGGCTGGAGACAACCCACCTGCCAGGCTCAGAGGGGAACACGGAGCTTCCCTCATCTCCTCTTCTCTCCTGCAGCTACAAAGGTGAGGGCCACAAACCCTCCTGCAGCTACAAAGGTGAGGGCCACAAACCCTCCTGCAGCTACAAAGGTGAGGGCCACAAACCCTCCTGCAACTACAAAGGTGAGGGCCACAAACCCTCCTGCAGCTACAAAGGTGAGGGCCACAAACCCTCCTGCAGCTACAAAGGTGAGGGCCACAAACCCCCCTGCAGCTACAAAGGTGAGGGCCACAAACCCTCGTCTCTGCAGCTCTTAATTCCCAGGTAGCGTCTCTCGTGCCCCTCTGCAAATGCCTGCTTGCCAGACTCTTTAACCCAGTATGAAAATGAGCCACCGGCGCAATGACTGCGTGCAGACTTTCTGGGAAACTGTCTCGTGCTGGCTGGGTGAAAGCTTATTGCTCTGTGTGTGTGTGTCTGTGTGTGTGTGTGTGTGTGTGTGTGTGTGTGTGTGTGTGTCGTTTTGTTTTTTCGCTGCAGAGAAAAATGGAAAGAATCTTGCCCCGGCCACAGGAAAAGGAGATTCCTGAGCAGTGTACGTTTGCTTCTTTCTTTCTTTCTTTCTTTCTTTCTTTCTTTCTTTCTTTCTTTCTTTCTTTCTTTCTTTCTTTCTTTCTTTCTTTCTTTCTTTCTCTTTCTCTCTCTCTTTCTTCCTTCCTTCTTTCCTTCCTTCCTTCCTTCTTTCCTTCTTTCTTTCTGTCTCTCTTTCTTTCTTTCTTCTCTTTTCTTTCTTTCTTTCCTTCCTTCCTTCTTTCTCTCTTCCCTCCTTCCTTCCCTCCCTCCCTCCTTTCTTTCCTTCCTTCCTTCCTTTCTTCTTCCTTTTTCTTCCTTCCTTCCTTCTTTCTTTCTCTCTTTCTTTCTGTCTCTCTTTCTTCCTTCTTTCCTTCCTTCCTTCTTTCTTTCTTTCTTTCTTTCTTTCTGTCTCTCTTTCTTCTCTCTTTTCTTTCTTTCTTTCTTTCTTTTTCTTTCTGTCTTTCTTTCCTTCTTTTTCTCTTCCCTCCTTCCTTCCCTCCCTCCTTCCTTCCCTCCCTCCTTTCTTTTTCTTTCCTTCCTTCCTTCCTTCCTTCCTTCCTTCCTTCCTTCCTTCCCTTCTTCCTTTCCTTTCCTTTCTTTTCCTTTCCTTTCCTTTCCTTTCATTTCTTTCCCTCCCTCCCTCCCTCCCTCCTTCCTTCCTTCCTTCCTTCCTTCCTTCCTTCCTTCCTTCCTTCCTTTCTTTTTGAGACAGAGTCTGGCTCGGTCACCCAGGCTGCAGTGCAGTGGTGCCATCTCGGCTCACTGCAACCCCCGCCTCCCAGGTTCAAGCGATTCTCCTGCCTCAGCCTCCTGAGTAGCTGGGGTTACAGGCCTGAGCCACCACACAGGGCCGATTTTTGTATTTTTAGTACAGACGGGGTTTCAGCATGTTGGCCAGGCTGGTCTCGAACTCCTGACCTCAGGTGATCCACCTGCTTCGGCCTCCCAACGTGCTGGAATGACAGGCGTGAGCTGCCACCACACCTGGCCTTGCTCATTCATTTCTACACCATTTGTGAAGGTGAAGCGACTCTGCCAGGTTCTGAGGATGGAATTAGTAAAGACTATGGACAAAGTTCTACCTGTGACACCCCGTGTTCTACTGAACTGGAGTGACTTCAGGTACAAGCAACTTGGCATCAATTTAAAAACAAACAGTCCAGGTGCAGTGGCTCACGCCTGTCATCCCAGCACTTTGGGAGGGTGAGGAAGGAGGATGGCTTGAACCCTGGAGTTTCAGTCCAGCCCGAACAACATAGGGAAACCCCATCTCTACCAAACAATTATAAAATTAGCCAGGCACAGTGGCTCACACCTGTAATCCCAGCACTTTGGGAGGCCAAGGTGGAAGGATTCCTTAAGCCTAGCAAGTGGAGGCTGCAGTAAAGTATGACTGTGCCACTGCACTCCAGCCTGGGAGACAGAGAAAGACCCATCTCAAACACAAAAACAAAAAACTCTAAACACCAAAGCTTCCTCCCATCCAGGGTTGAGAGCCTCGTTCTAAATGACGTTTCCTCCAGGGGCCACGGTAACAGTGAAACAGCAAAACAAGGAACATATCTAACTCTGTTTTTTCTTTAAGGAAACTTTACCCTTTCCTGCACTTAGGCCAGGATAGTTTCAGAGCACTGAGATAAAACACAAAAACAGCAATCATGTAGTTTTGTTTGTTTGTTTGTTTTTTGAGACAATGTCTTGCTCTGTCTCCCAGGCTGGAGTGCAGTGGTGCGATCTCAGCTCACTACAACCTCTACCTCTCAGGTTCAAGCGATTCTCCTGCCTCAGCCTCCCGAGTAGCTGGGATTACAGATGTGTGAGCCACCACGCCCAGCTAATTTTTGTATTTTTAGTAGAGACAGGTTTTCACCATGTTGGCCAGGCTGGTCTTAAACTCTTGACCTCAAGGGATCCACCCGCCTCGGCCTCCCAAAGTACTGGGATGACAGGCATGAGCCACTGTGCCTGGTCACCATCATGTAGCTTCTAAAACTAACTCTAGGATTCAAGGGAAAACATGTTAAACAAGTAACTATATTTTGTTAAAGATTTTTGGGAGCATGGTGATCTGGCCAAGGACAAAGAAGTTTTCAACTTCTTTGGACCCTGACTGGCACCCAGAGGTGTGTGGTCGTCAGTCTTCTCTCAATCCCAACCCCCTCCTCTTTCCCATGCCCTTCATATAAAAAGAACCTGAAATATGTACTTATTTAAGGAGGTACACTAGGATTCTTGTCCACCAGATTCTTGGTTTCCCAGCTCTCCACATAAACCTGCTTTTCCTCCCACCAACTCTCCAGATTGGTTTCCAAGGCATGAGCCACTCAACCTGGGTTTGGTTATACCATGTTCATGGATATGTGCATAATGATCACAGTCTTGCCTTCTTTGGTCTTGCCCTTGGCATCATGTTCTGTTATTGCCATGTTGAAAACCCGAATGATTTTTTAGCAAGGGACTACCTCATTTTCATTTCTTTCTCTCTTTCTTTCTTTCTCTTTCTTTCTTTCTTTCTCTTTCTTTCTTTCTTTCTTTCTTTCTTTCTTTCTTTCTTTCTTTCTTTCTTTCTTTCTTTCTTTCTTTCTTTCTTTCTTTCTTTCTTTCTTCCTTCCTTCTTTCCTTCCTTCCTTCCTTCCGTCCTTCCTTCCTCCTTTCTTTCTTTCTTTCTTTCTTTCTTTCTTTCTTTCTTTCTTTCTTTCTTTCTTTCTTTCTTTCTTTCTTTCTTTCTTTCTTTCGTCTTTTTGTTTTTGAGATGGAGTCTCACTCTGACGCCAGGCTGGAGTGCAGTGGCGCGATCTCGGCTCACAGCCACCTCTGCCTCCCAGGTTCCAGCAATTCTCCTGCTTCAGCCTTCTGAGTAGCTGAGATTACAGGCGTACACCACCACACCCAGCTAATTTTTGTATTTCTCATAGAGACAGGGTTTCACCATGTTGACCAGGCTGGTCTCAATCTCTTGACCTCGTGATCCACTCACCTCAGCCTCCCAAAGTGCTGGGATTACAGACGTGAGCCACCGTGCCCGTCCTCATTTTCATTTTTCATGAGATTCTATGGAATAAGCATTGCTTTATCTACTTGCAGGGAAGTAGCTCCAAAACAGGTGCCTCTCTTCTCTGTTAAGTGGCAGTAGCTGTACCTCCCTCAGAGCGGCCCAAGCCCCCATCTGGGCCACTCAACTTGAGATCCAAGCCGTTGGGGAGGCCTTGCTTGGTTCAGGTTGTCTGATCACCCTGTGGTTTTCTTGGAATTCCAGTGCATGGGCATTAGGAGGAGATGCTGTGTGAGTTTCTTTCTTTTCTTTTCTTTTCTTTTCTTTTCTTTTCTTTTCTTTCTTTCTTTATTTTTATTTTTGAGATAGAATTTCACTCTTGTTGCCCAGGCTGGAGTGCAATGGCCTGATCTTGGCTCACTGCAACCTCCGCCTCCCGGGTTCAAGTGATTCTCCTGCCTCAGCCTCCCAAGTAGCTTGGATTACAGGTGCCTGCCACCACGCCCAGTTAACTTTTGTATTTTTAGTAGAGACAGGTTTTCACCATGTTGGCCAGGCTGGTCTTGAACTCCTGACCTCAGGTGATCCACCCGCCTCAGCCTCCCAAAGTGCTGGGATGACAGACGTGAGCCACCACGCCCGGCCCGCTGTTAGGAGTTTCTAATTTGCTGACGGTCAGAGGTAGCTTGCTGATACACCTGGAATCCAGCAGAAGGGGAGACAAACATCCCCAAAAGCCAGAGAAAAGTTGGACAGATGGGCTTGTAAGCAAACGGAGCTGTGCTATTTGTTTTTTTCAACCCATGAGTGTTTTTCACTTGTTCACTTAAGGCGGCAGGCAGGAAGGAGTGACTTTCACCACACAAGAGGAAATTTGAGCCCCTTGGCTACAATCTGCTCGTTCTAATGGAAATAATTATCGAGTGAACATGGCTTCCAGCTCCCCGTGGTGTATTAAAGAAACAGTATGGAAATAAAGATATTACCATGTTATTAATGCTTATCGTTGAAATAGAAATGCGGAAAATATATGGCTGAGTGTAGTATTTAAATTGCAAAAACGTGGAGATGTTTAATAAGGTAGAGGCAGTTCTGGGCTGTTGGGTTTTTTTTTTTTTTCTCCCTCCCCTTCATAATTTTCAATATAATCTAAATTAAGCTATAAAAAATCATTACCTATAGCAATTTTTAAAATCATCTTTCATCTCGGGGAGACTAACTCACGGCGCACTGAAAATATTACAAGTAAATACCGTATTGAGAACATTGATTATTTTCCTTAATCCAATTCAAGCATATTGAGACGTAAAGCAAAATTACGGGAAATTACAGACATGCCTGGGGGCCGGGGGAGCCCCTTGAAGCATCTAAAAGGGAAATGTATTTTTCTTTTTAAGGGACAACTTCTCATACCTGATTAGTCGTGCCAAGTTCTCTTCGAAAGAATGCATTAGTGCCCTGCCCCGTCAACGGTAGAATTGATGGCTGGAGTTTTAATCCAGCTCCTTGCAACAGTTTGGGGAAATCTGGACTATTTCAGGAAGACGTAGGGTAGCATTTCAGAGGCAAACGCTACTTTTAAGAACATGCACAGCTCTGCCTTGGGGTTTCAGGAAGGTGTGTACCCTCTTCTGCAGAGCCACGGATAAAGAGGAAGATTAACCCTCAAACCCAAGCCTTGATATACTCACTCCTTAGACTGCCTTCTTTTTCTTCTCCCTTTTTTTTTTTTTTTTTTTTTGACAGAGTCTTGCTTTGTCTCCCAGGCTGGAATGCAGTGGCATGACCTCGGCTCACCGCAACCTCTGCCTCCCGGGTTCAAGCAATTCTCCTGCCTCAGCCTCCTGAGAGGCTGCAATGACAGGCACCTGCCACCACCTGTAATTTTTGTATTTTTAGTGGAGATGGGGTTTCACCATGCTACCACCTATAATTTTTGTATTTTCAGTAGAGACAGGGTTTCACCATGTTGGCCAGGCTGGTCTCAAACTCCTGACCTCGTGATCCACCTGCCTCGGCCTCCCAAAGTGCTGGGATGACAGGCGTGAGCTGGATTGCTTTCTTAACGAGAAAGTCATTACGAGCCAGCCCACAGGACGTAGGGCCCTGAGCAGGTGCCAAGAAAAACCATGCAGGTCCCAGGCTCCGTGTTCCCATCCTTGGGGATTTATTATTATTAATTTTTTTTTTTACCTCACTCTGGAAACAAAATTGTTTTGGAGAGACGTTGCTGCCGCTGGTAGAAGCTGCTTCGTATCTGTTTCTGCCCCTCCTGAGGCCGCAGGAGCAAAAGTCAGATGAAAAACCGACTAGATTCTGTCTGTTCCATCCAACCAAAGCGTTCAGCCAGCCCCAGAGAACCAGCTTCCATCCAAGCTTTTGTCTGAAGTCGCAGGGATTTGACCTTCTAACCCCCCTGTGGGCCCCTGACCTTTCGTCCAAGTTTCCTGATATCCACCATGAGACTGGCCGTGAATTTCCACCTTCCCAACTTCATCGGACACCTCCATGGAGACAGCGTTTCCAGAGGCTGGATGGAAGACCCCAAGTCTTGTTGTGTTACCTCTGAATTAAACTTGGGTGCTTTGGGCCGGGCGCGGTGGCTCACGCCTGTCATCCCAGCACTTTGGGAGGCCGAGGCGGGTGCATCATTTGAGGTCAGGAGTTCGAGACCAGCCTGGTCAACATGGTGAAACCCCGTCTCTACTAAAAATATACAAAAGTTGGCCGGGCACGGTGGCTTGCACCTGCCATCCCAGCTCTTTGGGAGGCTGAGGCGGGTGGATCACGAGGTCAGGAGTTCGAAACCATCCGGGCTAACACGGTGAAATGCCTTCTCTACTAAAAATACACAAAAAAAATTAGTCGGACCTGGTGGCAGGCACCTGTAGTCCCAGCTACTCGGGAGGCTGAGGCAGGAGCATGGCATGAACCCGGGAGGCGGAGCTTGCAGTGAGACTCCATCTCAAAAAAAAAAAAAAAAAAAATACAAGTTGGCTGGGCCCAGTGGTGCATGCTTGTAGTTCCAGCTACTCGGGAGGCTGAGGCAGGAGAATCACTTGAACCCAGGAGGCAGAGGTTGCAGTGAGCCAAGATTGCGTCACTGCACTCCAGCCTGGGGGACAAGAGTGAAACTCTGTCAAAAGAAAGAGACAAAGAGAGAAAGAAAGAGAGAGGAAAAAAAAAGAGAGAAAGAGAAAGGAAAGAAGGAAGGAAGGAAGGAAGGAAAGAGAGAGAGAGAAAGAAAGGGAAGGAAGGTAGGAGAGAGAGAAAGAAAGGGAAGGAAGGTAGGAGAGAGAAAGGAAAAAGAAAGAAAGAAAGAAAAGGAAAGAAGGAAGGAAGGGAAGGAAGGAAGGAAGGGAAGGAAGGAAGGAGAGACAGAGAGAAAGAAAGGGAAGGAAGGAAGGAAAGAGAGAAAGAAAGAAGACAGAAAGAAAGAAAAAAGAAAGAGAAAGAGAAAGGAAAGAAGGAAGGAGAGAGAAAGAAGAAGGAAAGACAGAAAGAAAGAAAGAAAAGGAAAGAAGGAAGGAAGGGAAGGAACGAGAGAGAGAGAAAGAACAGGAAGGAAGGAAGAAAGGAAAAAGAGAGAAAGAAAGAAGAAAGGAAGAAAGAAAGAAAGAGACAGAGAAAGAAAGAAAGAAAAAGAAAGAGAGAAAGAAAGAAGGAAGGAAAGAGAGAAAGAGAAATAAAGGGAAGGAAGGAAGGAGAAAGAGAAAGACAAAAAGAAGGAAAGAAAGAAAGGGAAGGAAGGGAAGGGAAGGAAGGAAGGAGAGAGAGAGAGACAGAAAGGGAAGGAAAGAAGGAAAGGGAGAGAGAAAGAAGAAAGAAAGAGGAAGAAAGAAAGAGAGAGAAAGAAAGAGAAAGAAAGAGAGAGAAAGAAAGAGAAAGAAAGAAAGAGAGAGAAAGAAAGAAAGAAAGAAAGAAAGAAAGAAAGAAAGAGAGAGAGAAAGAAAGTTGAGGAGGTGAGAATAATACCCTCAACTCTGTAAACGTATCCAGGGCCTGCTAAGTGGTAGCCACACACCCTTCAGAGGTACCTGACCTTTGCAAAGAGCACGCAGAATGCCTTCTTGGGTTTCTAGTGCAGGACCTGTGGTGATGCTTCCTTTAGGGGTGACAGACAAATCCAAGATACACAGTGCTTGTGATACTTTGGCAACTCTGTCAGTGGAGGAGGCTATGCTGACTTGAACGACCTTCTTTGGCCGTCTTTACATGCAAGAGAGGCTGGAAGATAAAATAAAAATATAAACGATGCAGCTGAGCGTTTTGCAAATTCTTAAACATTGGGGTTGCAGTCCGGGCGCGGTGGCTCACGCCGGTAATCCCAGCACTTTGGGAGGCGGAGACGGGCAGATCACGAGGTCAAGAGTTTGAGACCAACCTGGTCAACATGGCCAAAGCCCGTGTCTACTAAAAATACAAAGATTAGCCAGGCGTGGCGGCTCATGCCTGTCATCCCAACACATTGGGAGGCCGAGGTGGGCGGATCTCTTGAGGTCAGGAGTTCCAGACCAGCCTGACCAACATGGTGAAATCCCGTCTCTACTAAAAATACAAAAATTAGCTGGGTGGTGCGTGCCTGTCGTCCCAGCCACTCTGGAAGCTGAGACATAAGAATTGCTTGAACCCGGGAGGCGGAGGTTGCGGTGAGCCAAGATTGCACCACTGCACTCCAGCCTGGTGACAGAGCGAGACTCTGTCTCAAAGCACAAAACAAACAGGCAAAATTGGGGTGGCTGAGTGGAGACGTGGAGGTAGGATATAAGAAAGGCCTACGTTCCTCCATCTCCATGCTCCATCAAAACGAGCCTGCTCTAATGAAGAGGGGACAGAAAAAGTGATCAAACCAAAGCCAATATTCAGGTGGTGATAGCTACAAAAACAAAAATTAGGCCGGGCGCGGTGGCTCACACCTGTCATCCCAGCACTTTGGGAAGACCGAGGCGGGCAGATCACTTGAAGCCAGGAGTTTGAGACCAGCCTGGCCAACACGGTGAAATCCCGTCTCTACTAAAAATACAAAAATTAGCCAGGCCTGGTGGCTCATGCCTGTCATCCCAACACATTGGGAGGCCGAGGTGGGCAGATCCCTTGAGGTCAGGGGTTCGAGACCAGCCTGGTGACTCAGGCCTGTAATCCCAACACATTGGGAGGCCGAGGTGGGCGGATCCCCTGAGGTCAGCAGTTCCAGACCAGCCTGGCCAACACGGTGAGACCCCGTCTCTACTAAAAATACAAAAATTAGCTGGATGGTGCGTGCCTGTCATCTCAGCCACTCTGGAAGCTGAGACACAAGAATTGCTTGAACCCGGGAGGCGGAGGTTGCGGTGAGCCGAGATCACCCCCCACTGCGCTGCTCCAGCCTGGGCCGCAAGAGCAAGACCCCGTTTCAAAAAAAGGAAAACTGAATATACCCTTGGAGGTGGTTTAAATACGTAAAACTGATGTTTAATCATAGTACAAACATTTCAGAGACACACTCGTCCTGGACCCGCATAAAGAAAAGACAAATCCAGATGGCGAATTTTTCAGCTGGGCTTGAGAAATTCTAACCTCACCTGTCCAAAATATAAAATTACTTGGAAAAGCCTAAGGTATCTGGAAGCCAGGGAGAGAGATTTCAGTAGAGTAGAATTGGGAGAAAAAAAAATCCACAGGAAAGACATACAAGGAGAGATGGTGAAAAACTTCATCCCACAAGGAACGAACTGGGGTCAACGTGGGCGCACGCTGGAAATCCTATAGCTCGCCAGAAACATGACTTTGCCTGTTTTTCTCATTCTTACATGATCTAATCAAGACTGAACACCAGTCACCTTGCATAATTTGTTAAGTATGAAAGGGGTTCCGGTGATATCATCAGCAAAAGTGAAACCAAGTACGAACGTCCCAACGGCTCAATTGGTTTCTCAGCTTCGCTGGGTTTTGAGTTCCAGAAGAGACACCGGGTCCGTTTACGATGATGATTTTAAGAATTCTCCTCGTTTCCTTAGAATGGCTTATAACTCTGTAGAAACAGCAGCTTGACAGGAAAATAAAACTACCATTTTTGCCTCTTTGAGATATATATTATATATTATATATATTATATATTCTATATCATATATATTTTACATATATTCATATATAACACATATATTCACATATTCATACATATTTATATATAATATATGATATATATCATATATTTTTTATGTATTCATATATTTATATATTATATATTCATATATTTTATATATATGAATATATCATATATATTTTATATATTTTCATCTATTTATATATTATATATTCATATATTCATATATATTTTATATGATATATACATTATATATCATATATATTTTTATATATATTCATATATTTATATATTATATATCCACATATTCATATATATTCATATATTTTGTATATGATATATATCATATATTTTATATATATTATATTTATATTATATAAATATATTAATTATATATTATATAAATGTATCATATATATTTTATATATGAGATATATATCATATATTTTTATATATGAGATATAGATCATATATTTTTATATGAGATATAGATAATATATTTTTATATATGATATATAATAGATAATATATGATTGTATATATTATATATATTTTATATATAGTATATATATTTTACATTTTTTTGTGCAAAGCACTTCATTTTTCAACTTTTAAAATACACGTAACAGACGAACATATTTCCTGCGTCACATTTTTCTCTGCATTCAAATTCTCATTCTTGGTTTCTGATTCCTAAAAACGGCCAAGACTGACTCTTAGGCAGCATTAAAATAAAGTCACCTCAGGCCAGACAGCTGAAAGGTCAAAAGAAGCAGTGAGTCTCCTGCTTCAGGATGAAACCCTGCAGGAAAGGCATTGTGGTATGAAACTATTCCTGTTTTGGTAACGTAGGGACTGGCCTAGCTCTCTTTAGCAAAAGCTGATTTAAGAAAAATAAACACAAAGGATCCCACTTTGTTGCCAAAAACAGCAGGGTGAGCTCTTTGTAAAGGAGATTCTGATGGGAGATGCACCGAATCTCAGCTTGGAGAATGACCACAACAGTTCTCAGTATCCCCATCATCCCAATGGGTTTCTAAAAGTTACCAGAAATAGGACTTTCGTATTATGATAACCAGGCAGTTCTTAAGAGGAAGGTGATCATGTCAGGCTGAAGCCTCTCTTTCAGTATTGTATGCTTACCTTTCAGTATTGTATGCTTACCTTTCAGTATTGTATGCTTGTGCCTATTCTTTTCTCCACTGCATGTTAGTTTTAGCCCAAGAGGGATTTTCTGGCAAAGCTTCAGAAAGTCCCTCATCTATTTTTGAGTTATCCAACCAGGGAGCAATGAATGGTTTCTCCACATAAAAACATTTTTCACATGCCTCTTGGAGATCTTGGTTAGACTTGTATTTTAAAAATGCAGACAGCCCCAGGGAAAGCCTATGGAATGACAAACCGTTCCTTCTTCCTCCTCGGGCAGGTCGGTATGAACTCTAGTTATTTAAAATGAGCAGCCTGCATAAACACACCGAAATAATCACTCGGCCGAGGTGCTTTTGCTGTCTCTCCCATAACACCTACTAAACATCTCCCAAGGAGAAGTTGCTGAGGGAGGCATTCTAAGGAAAATATGTCACTTCCCTCCAATGTTCATCTTTCATACAAGCCAGACGAACCGCAACTTTTCAAAAATATCTTTTTTTCAAAGCACCCTGTTACTGAAACACGTGTAGTCCAACTCAGAAGGAAGAAGAAGAAAAAAAAAAAAGTGGCTCGGGTTTCTTTTTAAACAGTTTTTTTTTTCATCATCTGCTCACTTAATGTTAAAAGAAGCGTATTTCCAGAGATGTGTGTAAAAAGATATGCATGTATATAGAAAAGCATACGTATGTCTATAATATACAGATACGAATCTAAAAGATATATGTGTACATGGCGATGTCTGTAAATACAGGAAATCTATATCAATGATCAATATAATAAAATCTGTATCAATAGAATTAAAACCTAAATAAAAATTTATATAAATATTAGGTCAGTGAAAAAGTAATTTGAGTTTTTGCCATTAACTTTTGTACCAACCTAATGGATACATATGTATATTTAAATAGATACAGACATATATAAAATACATGTAATAGACATTGTTAGATACAGAAACATATATATACATTTATTTAAAGACATATGGATATACACAATATACAATATATAAGAAGGTATAATAAATATAGAATTTCCATATACAGTAATTTCTCACTTAATATCACAAAAAACCTAAATAAAAATTATATATAAATATTAGGTCAGTGCAAAAGTAATTTGAGTTTTTGCCATTAACTTTTGCACCAACCTAAAGGATACATATGTATATTTAAATAGATACACACACGTATAAAATACATATAATAGACATCATTAGATACAGAAACATATATATACATTTATTTAAAGACATATGGATATACACAATATACAATATATAAGAAGGTATAATAAATATAGAATTTCCATATACAGTAATTTCTCACTTAATATCACAAAAAAACCTAAATAAAAATTATATATAAATATTAGGTCAGTGGAAAGTAATTTGAGTTTTTGCCATTGACTTTTGCACCAACCTAATGGATACATATGTATATTTAAATAGATACACACACGTATAAAATACATGTAATAGACATTAGATACAGAAACATATATGTACATTTACTTAAAGACATATGGATATACACAATATATAATATGTATACAAAAGGTATAATAAATATATAATTTCCATATACAGTAACTTCTCACTTAACATCACAAAAAACCTAAACAAAAATTATGTATAAATATTAGGCCAGTGCAAAAGTAATTTCAGTTTTTGCCACTAACTTTTGCACCAACCTAATTGATACATATGTATATTTAAATAGATACTTATACACACATGTATAAAATACATGTAATAGACATCATTAGATACAGAAACATATATATACATTTACTTAAAGACATATGGATATACACAATATATAATATGTATGCAAAAGGTATAATAAATATACAATTACCATGTACAGTAACTTCTCACTTAATATCACAAAAAAACCTCAATAAAAATTATATATAAATATTAAGCTAGTGCAAAAGTAACTTGAGTTTTTGGCCATTAACTTTTGCACCAACCTAAAGGATACATATGTATATTTAAATAAATATAGACATATGTATAAAATACATATAATAGACATTGTTAGATACAGAAACATGTATATACATTTATTTAAAGACATATGGATATACACAATATATAATATGTATACAAAAGGTATAATAAATACATAATTTCCATATACAGTAACTTCTCACTTAATATCACAAATAAGTTCTTGAAAGCAGCAACTATAAGCAAAAGGACTTATTGTATGCTGTAGGAATTTAACTCTTGTTTATATCAATGGCCTATGGTAAAATTGGTTATACAGTAAGTCGTTTTGTTTAAACTTGCAGTTTCTATTTTTTTTTTTTTTTTTTTTTGAGATGGAGTCTCACTCTGTTGCCCAGGCTGGAGTGCAGTGGTGTGATCTCTGCTCACTGCAACCTCCACCTCCCCGGCTTCAAGCGAATTCTCCTGCCTCAGCCTGCTGAGTAGCTGGGACTACAGGTGTGCATGATCATGTGCAGCTAATTTTTGTATTTTTAGTAGAGATGAGGTTTCACCATGTTGGCCAGGCTGGTCTTGAACTCCTGACCTCAGGTGATCCACCCACCTCAGCCTCCTGAAGTGCTGGGATTACAGACGTGGGCTAACACGCCTGGCCAGAGTTGTAGTTTCTGATAATCTGTCAATGATGTTAGTTTCAGCTATGTTTGCTGCTTCCCTGAAATCTTCTCGTCCGTTTCTTCTTTCTCATTCTCCTAGTTAATAATAACATATGGTGTCTTTCGAAATTGCTGAATGAGTCGATTTTAAATGCTCTCACTTCCCAAAAAGGATACGTGATGTGAGGTGATGCATTGGTTAAGGAACGTGATCTAATCATTCCATAACATATGCATATATTAAAACATTGCATGCTGCCCTAGAAATATATACAATTCTTAGTTGTCAATCACAAGGAAATAGTATTCAGCTGAAAAAAAAAAAAAAAAAAGAATGAGATCCTGGCCAGGTGTGGTGGCTCACACCTGTTATCTCAGCACTTTGGGAGGCTGAGGCAGGCGGATCACTTGAGGTTGGGAGTTCGAGACCAGCCTGACCAACATGTAGAAACCCCATCTCTACTAAAAAAAAAAAAAAAAAAAAAAAAAAAAAAAAAGATGAAATTAGGCACTGTGGTGGGTGCCAGTAATCCCAGTTACTCGGGAGGCTGAGGCAGGAGAATTGCTTGAACTCGGGAGGTGGAGGCTGCGGTGAGCTCAGATTGAGCCATTGCACTCCAGCCCAAGCAACAACAGCAAAACTCCGTCTAAAAAAATAATGAGATCCTGTCATTTGCAACATGGATGGAAGAGGAGGTCACTATGTTCAGTGAAATAAGCAGGCACAGAGAGACACATTTTTCATGTTCTCACGCGTGTGTGGGAGCTAAAAATTAAACAAAAAAATTAAACTCAGGGACAGGGAGAGGAGGAGGATGGTGACCGAAGGCTGAGAAAAGGAGCAGGGAGGAAGGAAATAGTAGAGATGGTAATGGGTACAAAAATATCCTTATACCCCATATCTATATACACTGCTATGATTGACTGGATAAAGAAAATGTGGCACACACAGGCCATGGAATACTACGCAGCCATGAAAAAGGATGAGTTCCTGTCCTTTGCAGGGACGTGGATGAAGCTGGAAGCCATCATTCTCAGCAAACTCACACAAGAACAGAAAACCACACACCGCATGTTCTCACTCATAAGTGGGAGGTGAACAATGAGAACACACGGACACAGGGAGGGGAACATCACACACCAGGGCCCGTTGGGGGGTGGGGGCTAGGGGAGGGAGAGCATTAAGACACATACCTAATGCATGTGGGGCTTAAAACCTAGACTTGGAACCAACCCAAATGTCCATCGATGATAGACTGGATGAAGAAAATGTGGCACAGACACCATGGAATACTACGCAGCCATGAAAAAGGATGAGTTCATGTCCTTTGGAGGGACATGAGTGAAGCTGGAAACCATCATTCTCAGCAAACTCACACAGGAACAGAAAACCAAACACCGCATGTTCTCATTCATAAGTGGGAGGTGAACAATGAGAACACACGGACACAGGGAGGGGAACATCACACACCGGGGCCTGTTGGGGGGTGGGGGCTAGGGGAGGGAGAGCATTAAGACACATACCTAATGCATGTGGGGCTTAAAACCTAGACTTGGAACCAACCCAAATGTCCATCGATCATAGACTGGATGAAGAAAATGTGGCACAGACACCATGGAATACTACGCAGCCATGAAAAAGGATGAGTTCATGTCCTTTGGAGGGACATGAGTGAAGCTGGAAACCATCCTTCTCAGCAAACTCACACAGGAACAGAAAACCAAACACCACATGTTCTCACTCATCAGTGGGAGTTGAACAATGAGAACACACGGACACAGGGAGGGGAACATCACACACCAGAGCTTGTAGAGGTTGTGGGGCAGGGGGAGGGAGAGCATTAGGAGAAATACCTAATGTAGATGATGGGTTGATGGGTGCAGCGAACCCCCGTGGCACGTGTACAACCTGTGTAACCAACCTGCACTTTCTGCACCTGTACCCCAGAACTCCAAGTATAATTTTAAAAAATTAAAAATGAGGTTAGGTAGAATAACAAGGATCTCTTATTTGGTAGCACACAATAAGATGACTCTACTTAACGACAACTGATTGTATGTTTTACGATAGCGAAAACAGTGGAATTGACATCATGAAATAAAATGATAAATGCTTCTCACACAATGAAATGATAAATGCTTGACATGGTAAATATCCCAGTTATGGTGGTTTGATCATGATACGTTGTATGCTTGTGTCAAAACAGCACATGTGGCTGGGTGCAGTGGCTCAAACCTCTAATCGCAGCACTTTGGGAGGCTGAGACAGGTGGATCACAAGGTCAGGAGTTCAAAACCAGCCTGGCCAAGATGGTGAAACCCTGTCTCTACTAAAAATATAAAAATTAGCCGGGCGTGGTGGCGGCGCCTATAATCCCAGCTACTCAGGAGGCTGAGGCAGGAGAATCGCTTGAACCTGGGAGTCAGAGGTTGCAGTGAGCCAAGATCGTGCCACTGCACTCTAGCCTGGGCAACAGAGTAAGACTCTGTCTCAAAAAAAAAAAAAATAGCTTACGTATCCCATAAATATATGCAACTATTATGTAAGCATCATCATTGATACATTTTTTTAAAAAAACTTTAAAAATTATTCCTTACGATTACCATGTGCCCCCAAAGACCAGTGTGCTGCAAGCTCAGGATACACCAACATGGCACATGGATACATACGTAACAAACCTGCACGTTGTGCACGTGCACCCTAGAACTTAAAGTATAATAGAACAAAATAAAATAAAATAAAATAAAATAAAATAAAATAAATTAAGTAAGGCCAGGCACGGTGGCTCAGGCCAGTAATCCCAGCACTTTGGGAGGCCGAGACAGGTGGATCACTTGAGGTCAGGAGTTCGAAACCAGCCTGGCCAACACGGTGAAACTCCGTCTCTACTAAAACAATGAACATTAGCTGGGTATGGTGGCGGGTGCCTGTAATCCCAGCTACTCGGGAGGCTGAGGCAGGAGAATCACCTAAGCCTGGGAGGCAGAGGTTGCAGCGAGCCAAGGTTGCACTCCAGCCTGGGTGACACAGTGAGAATCCCTCTTAAAGGCCAAACGAAACAAAAATTAAATAAATAACCCTTCTCCCTCCAATCTCTTCTCGTTTCTAAACTCCTCTTGACTGATTTTTGAAAGAACAAAAAAAAAAAAAAAAAAGAATTTTTTTCCCACCTGGCAATTGCTATTACATTTTCTTAATCCTTCATTGAAATTACAAAAGGCTTCCCTCTCGTCCTCTAAATTGCGCTGAGCCATTTGTGGTGGGACCTGAGGATCCCCTGCCGCTTGGCCCTTTCTGCGTTAAACGGCTTTTTGCCAAATCTCAAGCTAGACCCAGCTTTGCATTCAGCGTAGAGGACCCTTGGGGTTTTCCCAGAAAAAAAAAAAAAAATGCAGACGTTTATGGAAAATAATACGGCTTGATTATTCTGGACCGCACTTCTGAATGTATCATAAGAAAAGAAAATTCAATCTTTCAGGATACTTTTTTTTTTTTTTGACTGCAATTGGGCTACGAGAATAAGCATTTTTTGCATTGTTACGAACGGTTTTATGTCCACTGGGGACGAGTTATGTATAACGTGGGAATGGAGGTTAAGACAATATTGTCCAAACATTCACGGTAGGGTGTGTGTGCCAAGTCCCTGCCTGGGATGAAGAGGTTTTTCTTTCCACTGGAGACGTTCTGTGGCCCACACTGATGCAAAGATGCATTTTCCATGTTGGAGTGATTCATTCGGCATCCTTGGACAGGCAGAGAGGAAGCTGGCCCAGGCGGCAGCCCCCTGACATCTTACGGACTCCAAGATTTACCAGGGACATGCAGGGTTTTGAAGCCCACAGCATCTGACCCTTGGTTGGAACCTGCCTTTGGTTTTCTCCGGGTGGGACTCCAGGGGACGCTTAGGGATGTCCAGTGGAAGGAAACTCGGCTTCTCATGAAAAGCCACTTCACCCTCACACAACCTTGGCACTGAGACGTCACTTCTTCCATATTAACCTGAAATTGGTCTCCCGGAGTGCGTCACGGTTTACCTCATGCTTTGGTGTATTAAGAGCAGAGAGAATCAGATTTTCTCATGGTAGACTTTTACGTATTGGAAGGCGTGCGTCATCACATTCTTGCCTAGTTCCCTCTTGCCTGGGAGGTTGTTATTTTTTTGGGCTGAGTATCTCTAGAGGCACCGTCCTTCCTTCCCCCAATACAGAGGACTGTAGACGTGTTCCCATCACCACTCTGCATCAGCTGCTCACCTGTAGCATGAATCTAATTTACTGCTACCATGACCCATTTACCAGATGATACCTGACCATCTCAGGATGCAAGGGGACCACCTTGAGTGTGGTCTGAGATTGCATCACTGTCCGTGCTCACTAAACAGACACAGAGACTCACACGCACATGCATGAGCACACATACACATGTACGTCTCTCTTACACACACAAACACACACACCTCTCACACATGCACACACATGTCCATGCTCACAGCGCTTACAAGTGCAGGTGCACGCATGCAAACACATCATCACACATCTTACGTGCACATGCAGTCGTGTACACACACACACACACTGAAATCCTTCCTTTCAACAAGAACCTACCTTCAGTGCCCATCAAATACCCAGTTCCTAAACCCCACTTCTTTCACTCCATCTTTCAGCAGGGTTCTTCTTGCTTGTTTATTTATTTTGCCAGACTATAATGTTGGACTGAACCTCCAAGACCTCCACGATTCCATTAAACGTAAATCACCTAAATGCTTCAATTAAAATGCAGAGACTGTCAGTGCACATTTAAATAAAAGTACGTGCTGCTTCAAAGACACACACACCTAAAAATATAATGAAACAAAGTCTGTAAATAAGGAGATTAAAAAACAGTCAATTCTCATGGTTGGGAGATTCTGTATTTACAAAATCACCTACTCACAGCCAGGTGTGGTGGCTCACACCTGTGATTTCAGCACTTTGAGAGGCAGAGACGGGTGAATCACCTGAGGTCAGGAGTTCGAGACCAGCCTGACCAACATGGAGAAACCCCGTCTCTACTAAAAATACAAAATTAGCCGGGTGTGGTGGTGTGCACCTGTCATCCCAGCTACTCAGGAGGCTGAGGCAAAAGAATCACTTGAACCTGTGGGGTGGAGGCTGCAGTGAGCCAAGATCGCACCACTGCACTCCAGCCTGGGTGACAGAGCGTGACTGTGTCTCCAAACAAAACAAAACAAAAATCACCTACTCACTAAAATGTTTTGGTAACCCCAAATTCAATACCGTGACACTTTTGCCTTTATTTGTCGACATGTGCAGATGAGGCTGAGCAAAGGGAGGCCCTTTCTTTGTGTTCCATTCATACTGTAAACAAGGGCCTTTTTGTGGTTTATTTAGTGTCACTTTTTTTTTTTTTTGCATTGCTGTGTTTGTTGTACTGTCTAGCATTGCATAGTGCAAGAAGGCTGTGATGTACCTTATAGAGAAAATACGTGTTTTAGACAAGTTTTGTTCAGTATGAGCTATAGTGTGATTGGCTGTGAGTTCATTGTTAAAGTATCAACAATATCTGTGAAATAGGCTTTCTTTCAACAGAAATTCACATTCAATAAGGTTATGTATTGATCAGCTGATGAAAACGTGACAAGAAACTTTTGGAATTAAATCCCGTATTTTCCTTTGGAACAGGGTTCCATATTCTCCTATCAATTGTTCCTGACAAGTCTGTGGTCATCCCTTCCCTCCTCCACTGCCTCAGACTCTGGGAGAAGTCTGTGGTCATCCCTTCCCTCCTCCACTCCCTCAGGCCTGGGAGAAGTGTGTGGTTGTCCCTTCCCTCCTCCACTCCCTCAGGCCTGGGAGAAGTGTGTGGTTGTGTGTGGTCCATTCCCACGTTATACATAATTCGTCCCCCTTCCCTCCTTCACTCCCTCAGACCCTGATTCAAGAAGGTCTTGAATTGCGTTCGGTTCCTCTGGGAGTCACAACGCCTCTCATCTCTGTCGGGTAAACCCCCGTCCACTCTGGAGGACCTCTCCCTAAATTACCTGTACCACTCCTGCTAAAGTTAGGACCAAAACCCACTCTCACCATCTCAAGCAGAAAGAGAACAGATCACCCCAGTAAACCAAAGTCTGGAGGTGGGTGGGCATCAGGGCTGGGTGTGTCAGCAGCTCCCAGGGTACTAGGGGTCTAGGGTGTCATAGAAGTGGGAAGCGTCCTTCCTGACACAATGTACTCGCTACGGTGGCTCCCTGTCACCCAACTCTGGGCTAGTCCCAGCGAGGAAAATAGGGAATGAAGGACCCACCTCTGTTCCCATCTAGTCATCAAAAAGGGCATAGACGCACACCTGCGTAAGATGCTGAGACTTTGCTATTGTGAACCAACCCAAATGTCCTTCAATGAGACTGGATGAAGAAAATGTGGCACATAGACACCATGGAATACTATGCAGCCATAAAAAAGGATGAGTTCATGTCCTTTGCAGGGACATGGGTGAAGTTGGAAACTATAATTCTCAGTCAACTAATACAGGAACAGAAAACCAAACACCACATGTTCTCACTCATAAGTGGGAGTTGAACAATGAGAACACATGGACACAGGGAGGGGAACGTCACACACCAGGGCCTGTCGGGGACGTGGGGACTAGGGGAGGGAGAGCATTAGGACACATACCTAACGCATGTGGGGCTTAAAACCTAGACTTGGAACCAACCCAAATGTCCATCAGTGACAGACTGGATAAAGAAAATGTGGCACATAGACACCATGGAATACTATGCAGCCATGAAAAAGGATGAGTTCATGTCCTTTGCAGGGACATGGGTGTAGCTGGAAACTTTAATTCTCAGCAAACTCACACAGGAACAGAAAACCAAACACCGCATGTTCTCACTCATCAGTGAAAGTTGAACAATGAAAACACACAGACACAGGGAGGGGAAGGTCACACACCAGGGCCTGTCGGTGGGTGGGGGCTAGGGGAGGGAGAGCATTAAGACACATACCTAATGCATGTGGGGCTTAAAACCTAGACTCGGAACCAACCCAAATGTCCATCAATGAGACTGGATGAAGAAAACATGGCACATAGACACCATGGAATACTATGCAGCCATGAAAAAGGATGAGCTCATGTCCTTTGCAGGGACATGGGTGTAGCTGGAAACTATAATTCTCAGCAAACTCACACAGGAACAGAAAACCAAACACCGCATGTTCTCACTCATCAGTGGGAGGTGAACAATGGGAACACACGGACACAGGGAAGGGAACATCACACACCGGGGCCCGTAGGGGTTGTGGGGCAGGGGGAGGGAGAGCATTAGGAGAAATACCTAATGTAGATGACAGGTTGATGGGTGCAGCAAACCAACATGGCACGTGTATACCTGTGTCACAAACCTGCACGTTCTGCACATGTACCCAGAACTTAAAGTATAAGAAATAATCAAAAGTTAAAAAGAAAAGATGATGCTGAGAAAGACGAGCAAGGTGCACCGTGATACCTGTGACCCTGGCTTCTGTTTTCAGGAGATCCAGCTTCCTGTGTTTGCAGAATGCACCTGACTCTAACCTTCTGCTTCCTCTTCCACCTGGTAGATGCTCTCATCTTTGCCACCGCAGCCCCAGCACTGCCTTCCACAGCCACACCTGTCCAAGGACTAGGCACCTCCAGCCCTGCTTTCTGTCCTCAGGAGATCCGGCTGTCTGCGTTTGCAGAATGCACCTGCCTCCTACTTTGCATTTCCTCCACCACCTGGCAGACGCCCTTGTCGTTGCCACCACAGTCCCGGCACTGCCTTCCCCAGCCACAGCGACCCAAGCCCTGGGCTGTTCTCTCTCCGGGACTCCTGAACGAGATACCCCTTCCTCCTTAAATCACACACTCTTCCCTGTTTCCCAGGGTGTGTAAACAGGACCCCACAGGGACACGAACGGGGTGTCCTCTCATGTGCCTTTCGATGGATTCTGCAAACACTCCTTTTATTTATTTATATATATATTGAGACGGAGTCTAGCTGTGTTGCCCAGGCTGGAGTGCAGTGGTGCGATCTCAGCTCACTGCAACCTCTGTGTCCCGGGTTCAAGCGATTCTCCTGCCTCAGCCTCCCGAGTAGCTGGGATGACAGGTGCCTGCCACCACGCCCGGCTAATGTTTTGTATTTTTAGTAGAGATGTGGGGCTTCACCATGTTGGCCAGGATGGTCTCCTTCTCTTGACCTCATGATCCTCCCGCCTCGACCTCCCAAAGTGCTGGCATGACAGGCCTGAGCCACCGCGCCCGGCCACCAACACTCACTTATGAAACGAATGAATGAAGGAGTCAATGAATGAATGACTGGAAACGGACATTTCAGAAAATCGCATTCTAGCCTCTGAGACTGATTTTCAAACTCAAAAAGAAGGCTTTGGGAGGATGAAGTAGGTGGATCCCTTACGATCGGGAGATCGAGACCAGCCTGGCCAACATGGCGAAACCCCATCTCTACGAAAAATACAAAAATTAGCCGAGTATTGTGGTGCACACCTGTGGTCCCAGCTACTCAGGAGGCTGAGGCAGGAGAATCGCTTCAAACTGGGAGACGGAGGTTGCAGTGAGCCTAGATCGTGCCACTGCTCTCCAGCCTGGGTGACAGAGTGAGACTCTGTCTCAAAAAAAAAAAAAAAAAAAAAAATTGAAACAATGAGATAAGGACCAGGTGCCAATGACTCATGCCCGTCATCCCAACACTTTGGGAGGCTGAGGTGGGCAGATTACGTGAGGTCAGGAGTTCGAGACCAGCCTGGCCAACATGGTGAAACCCCGTCTCTACTAAAAATACAAAGATTAGCCAGGCGTGGTGGCAGGTGCCTGTCATCTCAGCTACTCGGGAGGTTGAGGCAGGAGAGTCGTTTCAACCCGGAAGGCAGAGGTTGCAGTGAGCCGAGATTGTGCCACTGCCCTCCAGCCTGGGCGACAGAGTGAGAGTCTGTCTCAAAAGAAAAAGAAGTCAGCTTGGGCCTAAATCAACGTGGAGGGTCTCAACACACAGGTCACCTAATTACGATGAGCCTGTTACACCTGCTATTCAGACATTTTCTTCCCATAGATGCCCAAGGAATGGCCCCAGCTGTCCCAGACACCCTTCCTACGCCAGCTTCCCAGAGCCCTCTCTTAGCAATCCCTGCCTCTCTTGCTCTGTTTGCAAACCCCACAACCAGCAGGGCAGCATCTCAGGGTTCCCCTAAGGTTCTCACAACCGCCGTGTGTACCTTGCTAATGGCTCACATGAAAATGCACAGACAAGGTCTCCTTGTTTTATATTATTTCCAGTGGGTGTCTCATCCAGGGGCTGAGGCCGTGCTTAATCACTCCTAATACAATAAAGCAGCTCTTGGAAATAGGATTAACCTCATCTGTCTAGATTTGGGGCTAATAGACCATCCCGGGCACATTGTCTTGTACCTGGCAGTTACGCATATATTTATTTATTAGTCTACTCCTCCACGGGGGTGGAAGGGGGAAAAAATATATATATATATATTCTAAAGGAGAATGCACAGCAGCCCTCGCACGTGGCTGCAAGGTGAGGAGGGCGGTAATTAAATGTCAGGCTTGACAGATTAAAATTATGAAATTGAAAATCACCGCGGAGCTCTTTGTCACTGTCAAATTAGAAGTCAGGGAGATGAGGAGTTTGGTGGAGTGGAGCCGTGTAATGGATTGAATGGGAATGGGCTGTAGCAGGCGGTTCTGTCGAAGCCAGATCAGCCCGGAGTTCAGATCAGAAGCAGAGGCAGGTGCAGTGAGGGTGAGTTCCACAGTCACGGGGAGTGGTAGCCTCCAGCGTCGGAAATAGGAGCCTATATCCACCCAGGGACCAGGTGGATTCCTTGGCCGTGAAAGATGGGCAAAAGGTACAGTCCCTACCAGGATGATTTGCAGACACAGATGGATAAGGGGCCAACCCCCTGACTCTGTTTACAAGCACGTTTCACACCATCTTAAAGTAACGATGTGATATCCCGATTTTGATTCCACACCAACATCCCTGCTATGGAACCAGGCGTCACCGCCACACTAAATAGCCCGTTCGGCTATTTAAAAGGACAAAGTCAAGCCTGGACAACATAGTGAGATCCCATCTCTATCTGAAAGAAAAAAAAAAAAAATTAGCCAGGCACAGTGGCTCACATCTGTAATCCCAGCACTGTGGGAGGCCCGAGGCAGGAGGATTGCTTGAGCCGGGGAGTTCGAGACCAGCCTGGGAACCACAGAGAAACCAAAATGTTAAAATTAGTCAGGAGTGGTGAGGGTGAGTGCCTGTAATCCCAGCTACTCAGGAGGCTGAGATGGGAGGATTGCTTGACCCCGGGAATTTGAGGCCGCAGTGAGCTGTGATTGAGCCACTGTACGCCAGCCTGGGTGACAGAGTAAGACCCTGTCTCAAACAAAATAGAATGAAATAAAAATCAAAGTAAATAATGAAATAAAATACGAATACAATCAAACATAAATAAAGTAATACAGTAAGTAAAATGTTAATAAAATAAAATCTAAATAAAATAAAATAAAAGAACAAGACCAAATGGACACACTAAAGTTTCTATGGGTTGATTTCTATAATAGGCACCACCCACCGGGCTCAGTAGCTCACGCCTGTAATCCCAGCACTTTGAGAGATCAAGGCGGGTGGATCACTTGAGGTCAGGAGTTCGAGACCAGCCTGGCCAACACGGCAAAACCTCGTCTGTGCTAAAAACACAAAAATTAGCCGGGTGTGGTGGCGGCATCTGTAGTTCCAGCTACTCGGGAGGCTGAGGCAGGAGAATCACTTGAACCCGGGAGGTGAAGGTTGCAGTGAGCCGAGATCACACCACTGCACTCCAGCCTGGGAGACAGAGTGAGACTCATCTCAAATAAATAAACAAAAATAAAAATAAAAAAAAAAATGCAGGACATGGTGGCTCATGCCTGTCATCCCAGCACTTTGGGTGACTGAGGCAGGTGGATCACAAAGTCAGGAGTTCGAGACCAGCCTGGCCTACACGGTGAAACCCCGTCTCTACTAAAAATACAAAAATTAACCGGGCGTGGTGGTGGGTGCCTGTAATCCCAGCTACTCGGGAGGCTGAGGTAGGAGAATCACTTGAACCCGGGAGGTGGAGGTTGCAGTGAGTCAAGATCATGCCACTGCCCTCCAGCCTGAGTGACAGAGTGAGATTCCGTCTCAAAAAAAATAAATAAATAAATAAAATAAAACAAAAAAATAAAAAATAATAATAAATAATAAATAATAAAATAAAATAGGCATCAAAAACCTCTCAGGGAAGACAATTCAACATCACAAGATTCGGGCTATGCTGCAATTAATCTCTCCCCATCACAAAGGTAAGTACCGTGAGCCCCCCATCCCTGGCCCCCTCAATCCCACCTCTCACAATGAGGAGACGGGAGACTCTGACCCACTTGTGAATAATTCAGCAGCTGTAACGGGCGAAACATGACCCCTTTCAGAGACGTTCTGTAGCATCGTATGTCTTAGGAGAATAAGATCACTTGCTTTTCAGAAGAGCTTTAGGTTAAAGGAAGACCCAACCGGGAAACCGAAACTCTCCCTGCACTTGTGTGTACAAATAACTCTGAGCCCAAGGACTGGAGATTCTATTTATTTATTTATTTATTTATTTATTTATTTATTTAATGTTATGTTATTTTTTATTTTGAGACGGAGTCTCGCTCTGTCAGCCGGGCTGGAGTGCAGTGGCACAATCTCGGCTCACTGCAACCTCCGCCTCCTGGGTTCACGCCATTCTCCTGCCTCGGCCTCCCAAGTAGCTGGGATTACCGGCGTCCACCGCCACACCCGGCTATTTTTTTTTGTATTTTTTTTAGTAGAGACGGGGTTTCACTGTGTTGGCCAGATGGATCTCGAACTCCTGACCTTGTGATCTGCCCGCCTCGGCCTTCCAAAAGTGCTCGGATGACAGATGTGATATTTATTTATTTATTGGAGATGGAGTCTCACTCTGTTGCTCAGGTTGGAGTACAGTGACACAACCTTGGCTCACTGCAGCTTCTGCCTCCTGGGTTCAAGTAATTCTCCTGCCTCAGCCTCCCAAGTAGCTGGGATTACAGGCACGTGCACCACCACGCTAATTTTTGTATTTTTAGTAGAGGTGGAGTTTCGTCACATTGGCCAGGCTGGTCTCGAACTCCTGACCTCAAGTGATCCGCCCACCTCAGCCACCCAGAGTGCTGGGATTACAGGTGTGAGCCACCGCACACAACCAGGAGGTTCTAGAAGCAGGTGGACCACCCCCAGGGACTATGTAACAATAAGATCTGGTACTATGAGTGCCTGGATTGGGTTGGAGTGTTCCTCCAAATTCGTGTTCACTTGGAACCTTTCCTGTGACTTCATTCAGAAACAGGGTCCTTGCATAAGTAATCAGGATTATCCCCAGCTGTGTCAAAAGCTATAGGAGAAGGAGGAATGCAAGAAATTCATGTCGAGAAAATCTCATGGGCTCTGGACGTGGGCTGGGGGTGATAGGAGCTGCACCCTCCAATGTCCTCTTCCTTTCTGTGAAATTTTCAATATTCCCCTTTTAATCTATTTTTTAAACTTTTTTTCATGGAAATGTATTAGTCCGTGTTTATGCTGCTGATACAGACATACCCAAGATTGGGTAATTTATAAAGAAAAAGAGGTTTGCTGGACTCACAGTTCCAAATGGCTGGGGAGGTCTCACAATCATGGCAGAAGGCAAAAGGCACATCTTCCATGGTGGCAGGCAAGACAGAATGAGAACCAAGTGAAAGTGGAGACCCCTTATTAAAACCATCAGATCTTGTAAGACTTACCCACCACCACGAGAACAGGATGGGAGAAGTCCCCCCCATGATTCAATTATCTCCCACTGAGTCTCTCTCACAACATGTAGGAATTGTGGGAGCTACAATTCCGCATGAGATTTGGGTGGGGACACCTCCAAGTCCTGTCAGGAGGTAAAATACATACAATGTAAACCACATGAGATTTGGGTGGGGACACTATCAAACCCTATCAGGTGTTAAAATACATACAATGTAAACCACATGAGATTTGGGTGGGGACACTGCCAAATCCTATCACGTGGTAAAATACATACAATGTAAACCACATGAGATTTGGGTGGGGACACCATCAAACCCTATCAGGTGGTAAAATACATACAATATAAACCACATGAGATTTGGGTGGGGACACTGCCAAATCCTATCACGTGGTAAAATACATACAATATAAACCACAAGAGATTTGGGTGGGGACACCATCAAACCCTATCAGGTGGTAAAATACATACAATATAAACCACATGAGATTTGGGTGGGGACACTGCCAAATCCTATCACGTGGTAAAATACATACAATATAAACCACAAGAGATTTGGGTGGGGACACCATCAAACCCTATCAGGTGGTAAGATACATACAATATAAAACTTATCAGCCGGGCATGGTGGCTCACGCCTGAAATCCCAGGACTTTGGGAGGCCTGGGTGGGTGTATCACGAGGTCAGGAGATCGAGGCCATCCTGGCTAACACGGTGAAACCCCGTCTCTACTAAAATCACAAAAAATTAGCTGGACGTGGTGGTGGCACCTGTAATCCCAGCTATGAGGGAGGCTGAGGCAGGAGAATGGTGTGAACCCAGGAGTTGGAGCTTGCAGTGAGCTGAGATCGCACCACTGCACTCCAGCCTGGGCGACAGAGTGAGACTCTGTCTCAAAAAAAAGAAAAAAAAAATTCTCATAACTGGCGTTGAGTATTGATATAGCTCGGAACTGTGTTCACACCCAAATCTCATCTCCAGTTGAAATCCCCACGTGTCAGGGGAGGGAATTGGTGGGAGGTGACTGGATCTTGGGGACGGCTTCCCCCATGCTGTTCTACTGATAGTGAGTTCTCACTAGAGCTGATAGTTTAAAAGTCTGGTATTCCTCCTTCTCACACAAAGTCCTTCCTGCCTCCTTGTGAAGGTCTTGCTTCCACTTCTCCTTCCGCCCTGATTGTACGTTTCCTGAGACCTCCCCAGCCATGTGGAACTGTGAGTCTATTAAACCTCTTTCCTGTATACATTACCCTGTCTAGGGTGGTATCTTTACAGTGCTGTGAGAATGCACTAATACAATTACATTCACAATGTTTCCCAACTACCCCTTCTATGGAGTTCCAGACAATTTTCATCACCCCCCAAAAAAACACCTTAGCCATTAAGCAGCCTCTCTCCATCTGTTTCTCCCTCAGCCCCTGGTAACTGCTAATTTACTTCCTGTTCCTACAGATTCACCTATTCTGGACATTTTATATAAATGGAATCCTGTATTTTGTTGGTCTTATGTGTCTGATCTCTTCAACAGAGCATGATGCCTTCAAGGTTCATCCACACGGTAGACTGTGTCAGAGCCTTATCCTTTTTCATGGCTGCATAGTATTCCATCAGCAGATATACCGCATTTCACTTATGCATTCACTCATGGATGGACCTTGGGGCTGCGTCCACTTTTTTGGCTCTTGTCAATCATGCTACTGTGAGCATTTGTGCACTGGTTTTTCTTTGAGTCTGTTTTTAGTTATTTTGGATGCACAGCCAGGAGTGAGATTGTGCGATCATATGATAAGTCTACGTTTAGGTTTTTGGTGAGGCACATGCCATTTCCCACAGTGGCTGTGCCATTTTACCTTCCTACCAACAGTGGACAAAACTTCTAGTTTCTCCACATTCCCCTCAATGCTTGCTAATATTGTCTCCACTATCCTTCTTGCCATCCTCGTGGGTGTGAGGCTGTCTCTCAATGCAATTTTGACGTCAGTAATGATAAGTGACGCTGGGCATCTCTGCATGCCCTTCTTGGCTGTTTCTTTATCTCCTTTTGGAGAAATGTCTATTCTAGTCCTTTGCCTACTTTTTAATTGGGTTGTTTGTCCTTTTGATGTTGAGGGTTGTTTTTTGGTTTGTTTGTTTTTGTTTTAGTTTTTTTTTTTTTTTCTTTGAGATGGAGCCTCACTCTGTCCCCCAGGCTGGAGTGCAGTGGCGTGCTCTCAGCTCACAGAACTCTCTGCCTCCCAGATTCAAGTGATTCTCCTGCCTCAGCCTCCCGAGTAGATCGGATGACAGGCGCCTGCCACATGCCCCGTTAATTTTTGTATTTTTAGTAGAGACGGGATTTCACCATGTTGGTCAGGCTGGTCTCGAACTCCCGACCTCAGGCAATCTCCCCGCCTCAGCCTCCCAAAGTGCTGGGATTACAGACGTGAGCCACGGCGTCCAGCCTTGCTGTTGAGTTTTAATAGACCCTTTTAAGCTTAGCTTTTGACCGTTCAAAGTAATTCTCTGTTCGTAGAAGACTTGTTTTTCTTCTGTTGTAACTGCTTCAGGGCCTGTCAAAAGACAAAAAAAAGAATGCAAGTTCATAAATTCCTGGGGACGGAAGCCCATTCGAGATTTGTAGCCAAAACCCTTCATTGCAGGGCATCAGTGGTTGCAGTAAGTGCAATCAAACAGGGCCCAAAGCAACGTGGAAGAAAATGCCTGTTTAATTTCTGTTTTCTTGTGTCTTCTAGCAAATGAAAATCCCCTTTCAGTGATAATTACAAGAATCAGCTGTCACTCTCTGTATTAGTTTCAAATGTCCCCTAAAACGCACCGTTGCCAGGACACTATTTGTAACCTTAATTAAAAATAAGGTCTTTAAGGACGCGTTAAATTCAGGATTTCAAGATGAGAGTATCCTGAATTAGATGGACTCTGCCTCCATTTCCACGTGGCCTTCTCCTCTGTGTCTGTGTCTCCCCTTCCGTCTCTTGCAGGGACTCTTGTTATTGGAATTAGAACCCACTCAAATCCAGGATGATTTCCTTTCAAGATCCTTAGCTAATTATGTGTGTAAAGACCCTATTTCTAAATGCGATCACATTCCAGGTTCTGGGGTTAGGACATAAACATGTGTTTCTGAAGGCCACTGTTCGATCCATTACAATTGTATCCAATTCCTTCTGGAGGCTCTAGGGGAGGATCCTTCCTGCCTCTCCCAGCTCCTGGGGGCTCCAGGCGTCCCCGGGCTTGTGGCCGCATCACTCCAGTCTCTGCCTCCGTCTCCACGTGGCCTCCTCCTCTGCGTCTGTGTCTCCTCTTCTGTCTCTTACAGGGACACTTGTTATTGGAACTAGAGTTCACCTAATCCAGGGTGATCTCATGTCAAGATCCTTAGCTAATTACATCTGCAAAGACCCTATTTCGAAATCAGGTCTCATTCCAGGTCCTGGGCTTTAGGATGTGGACACATCTTTTTGGGAACCAATGTTGGGTCCACCACGACTGTGTTCAGTTCCTTCTGGAGGCTCCAGGGGAGGATCCTTCCTGCCTCTCCCAGCTCCTGGGGGCTCCAGGCGTCCCTGGGCTTGTGGCCACATCACTCCAGTCTCTGCCTCCGTCTCCACGTGGCCTCCTCCTCTGCGTCTGTGTCTCCTCTTCTGTCTCTTACAGGGACACTTGTGATTAGAATTAGAACCCACCCTAATCCAGGATGATTTTCTCTCAAGATCCTTAACTAATTACATGTGCATAGACCCTATTTCCAATGTGATTTCTCTAATCCAGGATGATTTTATCCCAAGATCCTTAACTAATTACATGTGCAAAAACCCTATTTCCAATGCTATCTCATTCCAGGTTCTGGGAGTTAAGACATGAATATGTCTTACTGAGGGCCACTGTTCAATCCACTTCAATTCTATCCTGTTCCTTCTGGAGGCTTTAAGGGAGGATCCTTCCTGCCTGTCCCAGTTCCTGGGGGCTCCAGGCATCTCTAGGTTTGTGGCCGCATCCCTCCAGTCTCCGCCTCCATCTCCACGTGACCTTCTCCTCTGTGTCTGTGTCTCCTCTTCTGCCTCCTAGAAAGACACCTGTCATTGGATTTAGGGTCCACAGATAGATAGATAAGTGATAGATAGACCTTCATAAAAAAATTCAGGATGACCTCATCTTCACTTGATCACATCTGCAAAGACCTTATTTCCAAATAAGTTCTCGTTCACAGATTGTGAGCGTTAGGATGTGGACATGTCTTTTGAGGGTACCATGGTTAAATCCACTGCAGCCGTATCCAGTTTCTTCTGGAGGCTTCAAGGGGAGCATCCTTCCTGCTTCTCCCAGCTCCTTGGCGGGCGGGGGGTCCTGGTGTCCTTGGGTTTGTGGCTGCACCACTCCAGTCTCTGCCTCCATCTCCATGTGGCCTCCTCCTCTGTGTCTGTGTCTCCTCTTCTGTCTCCCGGAAGGATACCTGTCAATGGATTTAGGGTCCACACAGATAATCCAGGTAATTCTTCCTCTCAAGATTCTTCATTCATCATATCTGCAAAGACCCTTTTTGCCACGTAAGTGAACACTCTCTGCCTCTTAGGGATTAGGACAAGGATCTGTTTCTCCAGGTCATCATCATTCAACCTACTTCAGTGGCCAACCAAGGTGGTGCTGTCAGGAGACAGTGGAAGACAGAGTTCGACTTTGGTGGGTCAAACACTCAGAGAAGGCAAAGTTGTAATCAGCTGGAAAGAGAGGTTTAGAATTCAGATGTGGTTCCTGCTGTCGAAGGTTCCTAAAATAAATTAAAAACAATTTTTAAAAGCACTTTGGGAGGTTGAGGCAGGTGAATCACCTGAGGTCAGGAGTTCAAGACCAGCCTGGTCAACATGGCAAAACCCCATCTCTACTAAAAATACAAAAGTTAGCCGGGCGTGGTGGCGGGTGCCTGTAATCCCAGCTACTCAGGAGGCTGAGGCAGGAAAATTGCAAAAACCCAGGAGGTGGAGGTTGCAGTGATCTGAGATCATATCATTGCACTCTAGCTTGGGTGAAAGCGAGACTCCATCTAGAAAGAAAGAAGAAAGAAAGAAAGAAAGAAAGAAAGAAAGAAAGAAAGAAAGAAAGAAAGAAAGAAAGAAAGAAGGAAAGAAGGAAGGAAGGAAAGAGAGAGAGAGAGAAAGGAAGGAAGGAAAGAGAGAGAGAGAGAAAGGAAGGAAGGAAGGAAGAAAGAAAGACAGTAAGAAAGAAAGAAAAGAAGGAAGGGAGGAAGGAAAAGAAAGAAAGAAAAGAAAAGAAAGAGAAAAGAAAGAAAGAGAGAAAGAAAGAGAGAGAGAGAAAGAGAGAAAGAGGGAGAGAAATAAAGAAGAAAGAAAGGAATAAAGAAAGAAAGAAAGAAAGAAAGAAGGAAGGAAGGAAGGAAAGAAGGAAGGAAGGAAAGAGAGAGAGAGAAAGGAAGGAAGGAAGGAAGAAAGAAAGAAAGAAAAGAAGAAAGGGAGGAAGGAAAAGAAAGAAAGAAAGAGAAAGAAAAGAAAGAAAGAGAGAGAGAAAGAGAGAGAGAAAGAGAGAAAGAGGGAGAGAAAGAAAGAAGAAAGAAAGGAAAAAAGAAAGAAAGAAAGAATGAAGGAAGGAAGGAAAGAGAGAGAGAGGAAGGAAGGAAGAAAGAAAGAAAGAAAGAAAGAGAAGAAGGAAGGGAGGAAGGAAAAGAAAGAAAAGAAAGAAAGAAAGAGAGAGAGAAAGAAGAAAGAAAGGAAAAAAGAAAAGAAAGAAAGAAAGAAAAAGAAAGAAAGAAAGAAAGAAAGAAAAAGAAAGAAAGAAAGAAAGAAAAAGAAAGAAAGAAAGAAAGAAAGAAAGAAAGAAAGAAAGAAAGAAAGAAAGAAAGAAAGAAAGAAAGAAAGAAAGATCAGATGTTGGGAGCAGGCTAGAGAAAGCTGCTGATTTTTGCCTCTGAGCCACTGTGTACATCTGTCTTACAATCCTGCAGTCTCTTATCAATGAAATCCATGCATCTTCCTCCTCTAGCCAGGGTATTGTCTGGGACTCTCCGTTCCACTTTCACTGGCTCTTCTCCTCTCTCCGGTCTTCATGACATCTTCTATTTTATCTTAGCTCTGAGAGCCAGCCCATGGCTTCATTTTCAGAAAGTTCATTCCCTTCAACTGTCTACCTTCTCCATTGCACCAATGAACCCCCGCAGTGAAGTCAAATTCTTCAACTTTTCATTCTCTGCAAATATGTGAAAGGCAAGGCAGAGGCAAGACACAGGAGAAAATATCTCAGCTCTAGGAAAACCTCCGAGCCCAAGAGTTCACCCACCGAAGACCACAATTTCCATGAGCTTTCATCTTTTCAAAGCCCGCGGAATCAGGCAGCCCAACAGTGAAGAGCTGTTGGCTGAGTTTTAATCCCCGTGTGTGCTTGAAAAATGTCTGGGCTAATTTACACGCTTTTCGAACTCACCTGGATTTCTGTCTCAGCCCCCTATCCCGGTGAATCAGAATTGGTGGTTTTCTAATCTCGGAGAGATGACTAAGAATGAGTTCGAATGAATGATGTTGTGTGGTTTTCTTGCTTGTTTGTTTTGCTTGTTGAGACACACTCTGGCACTGTCCCCCAGGCTGGAGTGCACTGGCACCATCTCAGCTCACTGCAACCTCTGCCTCCTGGATTCACGCAATTTTCCTGCCTCAGCCTGCTGGGTAGCTCGGATTGCAGGTGAACACCAGCACGCCCGGGTCATTTTTGTATTTTTAGTAGACATGGGCTTTCACCATATTGGCCGGGCTGGTCTCAAACTCCTGATCTCAAGTGATCCCCCTGCCTAGGCCTCCCAAAGTGCTGGGATGACAGGCCTTGGCCTCCCAAAGTGCTGGGATGACAGGCGTGAGCCGCTGTGCCCGCCTTGTGTGCTGTGTTTTTAACCTGGGTTGATCCTAAAACTGATTTTTGAGGTGTTTTCTTTCTTGGTCATTTTCTACGTCTATGCTTTGCGTTTCGTGAGTTTCTTTAGTGGGGCCCTAAATCCAAGACTGCTCATGAAAATCGAGTAGGTAGTCTCCAACCTCTCAGGTGAAATTGCTAAACTCTCCACTGGGGAACTAGGAGTACGTTGATTTCCTCGCTGACTCTGTCCCGAGGACAGGCGTGCCCACCCCACCAACTCCCACCCGCTCCAGTCACGAAACTGAACAGAAACACCATGATTTTGAGACTCATCCAAGAAGAATTCGGTACTAGGTTGAGAGAGAAATGTCCCTTGAGATGCAGACATATACCAAAGAGCCACAGGGAAACTTTCGCCCCAAGAACCATTTTCAAAGAAGCTTCCTTCGGGAAGGAGGACAAAATTCGTGTCTTCCCTCAGTCCCGACCCCAGAATCAGCAGACGCCACGTCCTGGAAAACAGTCACTGTGGTGTTGACCCAAATCTTGGCTTAGGTTTCAGTGTCCCCAGGGATAAGGTCCTAGTACATTCTACTAAAATGTAGGGAATTTTTTCATGAAGGTCTATCTATCTATCTATCCATCTATCTATCTATCTATCTATCTATCTATCTATCTATCTATCTATCTATCTATCTATCATCATCATCTCTATCTATCTATCTATCTATCTATCTATCTATCTATCTATCTATCATCATCTCTATCTATCTATCTATCTATCTATCTATCATCATCTCTATCTATCTATCTATCTATCTATCTATCATCATCATCATCTCTATCTATCTATCTATCATCATCTCTATCTATCTATCTATCTATCTATCATCATCTCTATCTATCTATCTATCTATCTATCTATCATCATCATCATCTCTATCTATCTATCTATCTATCTATCATCATATCTATCTATCTATCTATCTATCATCATCTCTATCTATCTATCTATCTATCTATCTATCTATCTATCTATCATCATCATCTCTATCTATCTATCTATCTATCCATCTATCATCATCTCTATCTATCTATCTATCTATCATCATCTCTATCTATCTATCTATCTATCTATCTATCATCATCATCTCTATCTATCTATCTATCTATCTATCTATCTATCATCATCATCTCTATCTATCTATCTATCTATCCATCTATCATCATCTCTATCTATCTATCTATCTATCATCATCTCTATCTATCTATCTATCTATCTATCTATCTATCTATCATCATCATCTCTATCTATCTATCTATCTATCTATCTATCTATCTATCTATCTATCTTGATCTATCTATCTATCTATTGATCGATCTATCAATCTATCCATCCGTCCATCCATCACATCTATCTAATATCTATCTACACATCTATCCATGTATCTATCTATCTGTTCAGCCACCATCACATCTATCTATGTATCCATTCATCCACTCATATCCTGTTATCTATATATCATCTATCTATCTATCTATCTATCTATCTATCTATCTATCTATCTATCATCTATCTATTCATCCACTCATCCTATTATCTATTTGTCTGTGTGTCTATGTATCTACCTATCTAGCCATCCATTCGTCTATTATCTACCTATTCATACATTCACATCCTATTATCTATCACCTATCTATTCATCCACTAACATTCTATTATCTATCTATCACTTATCTATTCATCCACTCACATTCTATCATCTGTATATCTATCTTTTATCCATTACATCCTATTTTTTATGTATCTCTATATCTATCTATTTATGTATCTATCTTATCTATATATTATCTATCATCTATCTATTCATCCACTCACATTCTATCGTCTTCCTGTCTATCCATTAATAGCTATCCATCTATCCATCATCTGTCTATCTACTGTCATATCTATCTATTAATAGATATCCATCTATCATCTGTCTATCTATTTATCTATTGATCAATCTATCAGTCTATCCATCCATCCATCCATCCATCACATCTGTCTAGTATCTATCTATTCACCTATCCATGTATCTCTCTATCTGTTCATCCACCTATCCATCCTCCAACACATCTATCCATCTATCTGTCTAGGTATCTATCTATCTATCTATCTATCTGTATATCTATCTATCGATCGTTCTATCGATCTTTCTATCTATATCTATCTATTCATCTACTAACATCCTATCATCTGTTTATCTATACATTCATCCACTCATATCTTATTATCTATCTATCCATTCATCCATCTATTATCTATTCAAATATTCACATCCTATTATCTATCTTTTATATATTCATCCACTCACATTCTATCATCTGTATATCTATCATCTATCTATCTTTTATCCATTATATCCTGTCTATCTATTTATCTATCTATCTATCTATCTATCTATCTATCTATCTATCTATCTATCTATCATCTATCTATTCATCCACTCTCATTCTATCATCTACCTATCTATCTAATCTACATCTATCTACTACCTTCCTATCATCTACCTATTATCTATCAATCATCTGTATCTACCATCTATCTACTCTCCTTCATCTATCTACTTATCATCTACCTATTATCTATTTAGCTATGATCTAACTATCTTGCTACCCTTCTTATTCTTTGGCGAGTCCCAATAGAATCCCCTGTCTCCAAGAATCCTGGGGCATCATTGCAACCAGGACAGGAGAGCCCCCAGGACCTTTAGAGTGGGGATGGTGGCCAAGGAGAGCAAGGAGCCTGAGGAAGAACTTACTGAGTGGTTGACCAGAAGACTATACAATCGGTGTCAGCACCTGAGGGATGCTTGGCATGCACCCAGCTTTGATGGTTAAAAGTCAAGAGCCAGTGACAGACACAGTGTCTGTGTGTCTGTGTGTCTGTGTGCCCCAAAAAGGCAGGCGTGCACCTTTCTCTAATGACAGATCCCAGCACTAACATGCAACATCTGTGAGAAAACCCGTCCACTTCAGTTCTTGGGGAAGAGGGAATGAAGTGCTCAGTCGTTGGTCCAATGAGGCTTTGGGACATGGGAATAGAACTGGCTCAAACTGGCAGGATGTGGTGGCTCATGCCTGCCATGCCAGCACTTTGGGAGGCCAAGGCAGGAGGATCGCTTGATCCTCTGAGTGTGAGACCAGACTGGGCAATGTAGCAAGACCCCACCTCTATAAAAAATAAAAAATAAAAAATTAGCTGACTGTGGTGGCACATGCCAGTAGTCCCAGCTACTCAGGAGGCTGAGGCAAGAGGATTCCTTGAGCCTGTGAGTTTGAGACCAGCCTGGGCAACGTAGCAAGACCCAACCTCTGCCAGAAGTAAAAAATAAAGATTACCTGACTTTGGTGGCACACGCCAGTAGTCCCAACTACTCAGGAGACTGAGGCAGGAGGATTCCTTGATCCTCTGAGTGTGAGACCGGACTGGGCAATGTAGCAAGACCCCACCTCTACAAAAAGTAAAAAATAAAGATTAGCTGACTTTGGTGGCACACGCCAGTAGTCCCAGCTACTCAGGAGGCTGAGGCAGGAGAATTCCTTGAGCCTGTGAGTTTGAAACCAGCCTGGGCAACGTAGCAAGACCCAACCTCTGCAAAAAGTAAAAAAGAAAGATAAATTGACTTTGGTGGCACATGCCAGTAGTCCCAGCTACTCAGGAGGCTGAGGCAGGAGAATTCCTTGAGACTGTGAGTTTGAGACCAGCCTGGGCAACGTAGCAAGACCCAACCTCTGCAAAAAGTAAACAATAAAGATTAGCTGACTTCGGTGGCACACGCCAGTAGTCCCAGTTACTCAGGAGGCTGAGGCAGGAGGATTCCTTGATCCTCTGAGTGTGAGACCAGACTGGGCAATGTAGCAAGACCCCACCTCTACAAAAAGTGAAAAATAAAAAATTAGCTGACTGTGGTGGCACAAGCCTGTAGTCCCAGCTACTCAGGAGGCTGAGGCAGGAGGATTCCTTGAGCCTGTGAGTTTGAGACCAGCCTGGGCATTGTAGCAAGACCCAACCTCTGCAAAAAGTAAACGATAAAGATCAGCTAACTTTGGTGGCACAGACCAGTAGTCCCAGCTACTCAGGAGGCTGAGGCAGGAGGATTGCTTGAGCCCAGGAAGTCGAGGCTGCCGTGAGTTGTAATTGCACCATTGCACTGTTGCCTGGGCAGCTTAGCCAGACCCTGTCTCAAATATTTAATAAAGCACACTCCAAATGGATAGCAAGAGGCTGGTACCTATTTATCTACAGTTAAAAAAGACTCTCTCTTTCCGAGAGAGATTTTTTTCCCAACGTCCAAACATCCTCTGTCCACTATATACCATCTTTTAATACGAAGAGAAGCTCGTTTGTGTAAAATTAAAGTATGTCGTCGTGCAATAAACTTGTAAAACAGGAGCTGCTCTGTTCCTTGGAAATTCAAATAAGCCGGGTAGAGCCACACAACTTTAAATTTTGGTGGTCAAACTGTAAGTTTGTTTTCTGGGTGTGGGAGGCCATGGGTGCCTGGAGCTGCTGCTAATAAGGGCTTGTGGCCACATCGAAGACGGCTGGTTAGACGGCTGGTGAGGGCGCTGCACACATATCAGATTCATTTCATTCATGCTTACATTGCCTTCTAAACAGGCAGACAGCTATGATTTAGCAAACAAAGATCACCAGCCTCATCAGTGTTGTAGGACTGTGCTAACAAAGTCCAATGCACAGATGGGTTTGAAAAAACAGGAATGTGGCCGGGTGCGGTGGCTCACACCTGTTATCCCAGCACTTTGGGAGGCCGAGGCAGGTGGATCGTGAGGTCAGGAGTTCGAGACCAGCCTGGGCAACAGGGTGAAACCTCATCTCTACTAAAAACACAAAAAATTAGTCAGGCCTGGTGGCCGGTGCCTATTAATCCCACATACTCAGGAGGCTGAGGCAGGAGAATCGCTTGAACCCGGGAGGCGGAGGGTGCAGTGAGCCGAGATAGCACCACTGCACTCCAGCCTGGGAGACAGAGCGAGACTCCGTCTCAAAAAAAACAAAACAGCAGCAACAACAAAAAAAGCACGTGGTGTAAGACCTGATTAAGACCTGAAATTTAATGTAGGATTGTTGCTAGCTAGTAGTATTTACGATTCCAAAGACGTGTCTGCATCTGCGGACCCAGACACTCTGTAATTCAAAAAGCCAGGTGCCTCTTTTAATACGAAGAGAAGCTCGTTTGTATACAATTAAAGATCTGATAAGTCTATCCGTGTAACGTTGGTCGCCCTAAGTACACACTTCTTTAATTTCTTACCAGGCGTACGTTTTTTTTATAGGAGCTTCCGTACGACGTTTGATTTAGGAAATTGTATTAAAATAGGCGATAAGGATGTCATCGAAGATTTGCTTGTTATTTTTTTTTTAACGTGTCATTAAAATGATTGATAATTTAGGATACGGCAGGAGAACGTGCAAGATTAAACCTGAGACCCTCTATAAATTAGAAGGGTTTACAGAAGACATGATATGCTGGGCTGTCAAAAGCTACTTCCTACACAGCTTTGAGTCTACAGACAAAGAGGGGCAGGGATGGTGGGGTTAGCACAACTCGAGACAGACAGTCACTGCGTCCTTCCGCAGATAGAGGCTCCCAGAGAGGCTGGGTTGTACGGCAGGAGACCCTCTCACCCAGCAAGGGGCCAAAGTGGTGAAACCCCGTCTCTACTAAAAACACAAAAATCAGCCTGGCGTGGTGGCGTGCACCTGTCATCCCAGCTACTCAGGAGGCTGAGGCAGGAGAATCGCTTGAACCTGGGAGGTGGAGGTTGTGATGAGCCGAGATCTCACCACTGCACTCCAGCCTGGGCGACAGAGCGAGACTCCATCTCAAATAATAATAAAATAATAATAATAATAGTATTATTATAAAGTATTTATTTTTATTTTATTAATTGATTATTTTGTTTATTTTTAATTTCATTATTTGTTTTTAAGAAAGGAAGGAGGAAAGGAAAGGGGGGAGAGAGAGGAAGGAAGAAAGAAAAAGGAAGAGAAGAAAGGAAAGAAGGAAATATGACAAGAAAGAGAAAGGGGAAGGAAGGAAAGAAGGAAGGAAAGAAGGGAGGGAGGGAGGAAGGAAAGAAGGGAGGGAGGGAGGAAGGAAGAAAGGAAGGGAAAAAAGGAGAAAAAGAGGAAGAAAGGAAGGAAGGAAAGAATGAAGAAAGGAAGGAAGGGAGGGAGGAAAGAAGGAAAGAAGGAAGGAAGGAAGGGAGGAAGGAAGGGAAGGAGAGAAGAAGGGAGGGAGGGAGGGAGAGAAGGAAGGAAGGGAGTGAGGGTGGAAGGAAGAAAGTGGAAGAAAGAAGGAAGGAAGGAAGGAAGCACACAAGGAAGGGAAGGAAGGGAGGGAGGAAAGAAGGAAGGAAGGAAGGGAGAAAAGGAGGAAGAAAGGAAGGAAGGAAAGAATGAAGAAAGAAAGGAAGGAAGGAAGGGAGGGAGGAAAGAAGGAAAGAAGAAAGGAAGGAAAGGAGGAAGGGAGGAAGGAAGGGAAGGAGGGAGAAAGGGAGGGAGGGAGGGAGGGAAGGAGGGAAAGAAGGAAGGAAGAAAGGGAGGGAGGAAGGAAGGAAGGGAAGGAGGGAGGGTGGAAGGAAGGAAGGGAAGGAGGGAGGGAGGAAGGAAGGAAGGGAAGGAGGGAGGGTGGAAGGAAGGAAGGGAAGGAGGGAGGGTGGAAGGAAGAAAGTGGAAGAAAGAAGGAAGGAAGCACATAAGGAAGGGAAGGAAGGGAGGGAGGAAGAAGGAGAGGGAGGGAAGGAGGGAGGGAGGGAGGAAGGAAAGAAGGAAGGAAGGAAGGAAGGAAGGAAAGGAAGAAGGAAGGAAGGAAGGGAGGGAGGAAGGAAGGAAGGAAGGAAGGAAGGGAGGGAGGAAGGAAGGAAGGAAAGGAAGGAAGGAAAGGAGGAAGGAAGGAAGGAAGGAAGGAAAGGAAGAAGGAAAGAAGGAAGGAAAGAAGGAAGGAAGGAAGGAAGGGAGGGAGGGAGGGAGGGAGGGAGGAAGGGAGGGAGGGAGGGAGGAAGGAAAGGAGGAAGGAAGGAAGGAAGGAAAGGAAGAAGGACAGAAGGAAGGAAGGAAGGAAGGGAGGGAGGAAAAAGGGAGGGAGGGAGGGAGGGAGGAAAGAAGGAAGATTGGCTCAAGTGATCCTCCCACCTCAGCCTCTCAAGTAGCCGGCCTACAGGTGAGTGCCACAATTCTGGTTAATTATTTTTTTATTGTTTTGGTAGAGACAGGGGGCAGTGGCCTCACTGTGTTGTCCTGGCTGATCTCGAACTCCTGAAACTCCTGAGCTCAAATGCTCCCCCTGCCTCCGCCTCCCACAGTGGTTTTTTTCAGAGTTCAGCCAATATTTCTGTGAAGACTTTGTAGATGTTGAGGCTTCTGTACTCGACAGTCTCCACTCGCCATGTATATCCATCTATTCGTTCAAATAGAAAAAAGTGTGAAATCTGGGCAATTGTCTCCAAGGAGAATTACCTAAGGGCTTTGGCCATCCTTTCCTTAAATGTTTTGTTTCAGATGGAGTCTTGCTCTGTCGCCCAGGCTGGAGTGCGGTGGTGCGGTCTCGGCTCACGGCAACTTCCGTCTCCTGGGTTCAAGCGATTCTCCTGCCTCAGCCTCCCGAGTAGCTGGGATGACAGGTGCACACCCTCATGCCTGGCTGATTTTTGTATTTTTAGTAGAGATGGGATTTCACCATGTTGGCCAGGCTGGTCTCGAACTCCCGACCTCAGGTGATCCGCTCGCCTCGGCCTCCCAAATTGCTGAGATAACAGGCGTGAGCCACTATGCCTGGCCCTTTTCTCTTTCTTTCTTTCTTTTTTTCCTTTCTTTCTTTCTTTTTTTTTTTTATACAGAGTTTTGCTCTGTCACCCAGGCTGGAGTACAATGATCTCGGCTCACTGCAACCTCCGCCTCCCGGGTTCACGCCATTCTCCTGCCTCAGCCTCCTGAGTCGCTGGGATGACAGGCACCTGCCACCACACCCGGCTAACTTTTGTATTTTTAGTAGAGACGGGGTTTCACCCTGTTGGCCAGGCTGGTCTCGAACTCCTGACCTCAGGTGATCCACCCGCCTCGGCCTCCCAAAGTGCTGGGATGACAGGCGTGAACCACCGCGCCCGGGCCCTTTCCTTTAACTTTTACAATCTAAAGACTTCAGTATAAGCCCATTCTCTCTATGCATCCAGCATTCTGGATTTTTGGACGCTGTGCTTGCGGAACTGTGGTGGGAAATGCAACTCCTGTGGGCCCAGAATAAAATGTCCTGTGAGCCACAGCAGCAGGGATCAGCCGGTGTGAGGCAGTCTCTGGGGTCCCCTGGCCAAGGTGTGAAGACCAGTTTTTGGCATCCCCCTCCTTCCCAAGCCCTCACCGACTGATATTTGCTAGAATCTCTCTGTCACACGCATCCACGTGAAGAGACCAGCAAACAAGCTTTGTGTGAGCAACAAACCTGTTTATTGCACCTGGGTGCAGGGGGGCTGAATCCGAAAAGAGACTCAGCAAAGGGTGATGGGATTAGGGTTAGTTCTTAGAGGTTTGGGGATAGGCGGTGGAGTTAGGAACAATGTTTTGCGGGCAGGGGCTGGATCTCACAAAATACCTTCTCAAAGATGGGGGGAACTACAAAGAACCTTGTTAAGGATTGGGGACGATTGCAAAGTACATTAGGGTGGGGCAGAAACAAAGCACAGTGATGGAATGTCATCAGTCAAGGCTATTTTCACTTCTTCTGTGGATCTTCAATTGCTTCAGGTCATCTGCATGGATACGTGCAGGTCACAGGGGATAGGATGGCTAAGGTTGGGCTCAGAGGCCTCACACTGTCTATGGACCTCCAAAGATACCCAGGTCTCAGTCTCCAGGAGCTACGAGCCTGTGTGAACGCTCATATAGCAACAGGTGCTTTGCAGACGTGGTTCAGTTAAGGGCAGATGGACAGGTGACCTGGGCTGATCCAGGTGGGCCCACGGAATCCCAAGGGTCCTTGGGTGACGAAGACAGACGGAGACCAGGACACAGAAGAGGAAGAAGGAGGTGAGATGCGAGGCCAGGAGCCCAGCGTTGTGGGTTTCCTTTAGGACCCAGAAAACAGCAAGGCACAGATTGTCCCCCTGGAACCTGCAGAACGAAGCCAGAGTCGTGCACACCCCTTCACAGCAACGCAGAGAGGCTGACCTGGGAGATCTGTGGCCTCCGGAACCGTAATGCAATACGAGCGTGTCGCTTTCAGCCAGTCTGTTGGTGGGAACCTGTTAGAATATCCCAATAACAGACTCGTACTTTCTCCCTAACTCTCTCTGAGGACACGGTGGCTGCCCCGTAGGTGGTCACCGTGTCTAGAAGAAACATCTGCGGATATTAAGTTGCAGGGATGGCGACCCTTTTCTGCAACAAAAAGCCTTTTCTCAGAGCTGGGGTCTCCCCTGCAAGTGATCACAACAGCATCTCGCTAGCTGGCCGTACAAGTGAATCACCCACAGATAACTCCATCCCCTTCTTTTCCAACCCTAAGCCGGCCCTTCCCTTTTTCTTTGTTTGCCGTCACCACCAGGGTTCAGAGTCCCGGCCAAAAACAGGGTCTCACTTTATTAGAGGAGGGTCATCTCCGCAGCAACTTTGCCGTCAAGAAATTAGCAAACCGGGCGGCTGCAATTCCGTAGAAATCCTCCCAAACGAAGCGGATGTAAAGTGACAAGATCCAATTAAATTTAATTACCCAAGCTGTATTTTCATTTTAACTGACACTTTTTATTAAGGGACCTCATGCAGGAAAGCTAGCAACCTACAGCAAATTGCATCCCCGTAATACAGTTATCTTAGGCAAAATTCCGAGTATCTAATTTTCGAAAACGAAATTAGGGACAAGGGGGTTTTGCGAAAGCTTGAGACAGGGGGTTGCAAAAGCTTGAGACAGACGGGGGGGTTGCAAAAGCTTGAGACGGGAGTTTGCAAAAGCTTGAGACGGGGGTGGGGGGTGGTTGCAAAAGCTTGAGACGGGAGTTTGCAAAAGCTTGAGATGGGAGTTTGCAAAAGCTTGAGACAGGGGGGTTTGCAAAAGCTTGAGACAGGGGGTTGTAAAAGCTTGAGACAGACGGGGGGGGGGTTGCAAAAGCTTGAGACGGGAGTTTGCAAAAGCTTGAGACAGGGGGGTTTGCAAAAGCTTGAGACGTGGGGGGGGGTTGCAAAAGCTTGAGATGTGGGGGGGTTTGCAAAAACTTGAGACGTGGGGGGTTTTGCAAAAGCTTGAGACGTGGGGGGGTTTGCAAAAACTTGAGACGGGGGGAGTTTGCAAAAGCTTGAGACGTGGGGGGTTTTGCAAAAGCTTGAGACGTGGGGGGTTTGCAAAAGCTTGAGACGGGGGGTTTGAGACGTGGGGGGGGGTTGCAAAAGCTTGAGACGTGGGGGGTTTTGCAAAAGCTTGAGACGGGGGGTTTGAGACGTGGGGGGGGGGTTGCAAAAGCTTGAGACGGGAGTTTGCAAAAGCTTGAGACAGGGGGGTTTGCAAAAGCTTGAGACGTGGGGGGGGGTTGCAAAAGCTTGAGATGTGGGGGGGTTTGCAAAAACTTGAGACTTGGGGGTTTTGCAAAAGCTTGAGACGTGGGGGGGTTTGCAAAAACTTGAGACGGGGGGAGTTTGCAAAAGCTTGAGACGTGGGGGGGTTTGCAAAAGCTTGAGACGGGAGTTTGCAAAAGCTTGAGACGGGGGTTTGCAAAAGCTTGAGACGGGGGATTTGAGACGTGGGGGGGGGGGTTGCAAAAGCTTGAGACGTGGGGGATTTTGCAAAAGCTTGAGACACGGGTTTGCAAAAGCTTGAGACGTGGCGGGGGGGTTGCAAAAGCTTGAGACGTGGGGGGGTTTGCAAAAACTTGAGACGTGGGGGGTTTTGCAAAAGCTTGAGACGTGGGGGGGTTTGCAAAAGCTTGAGACGTGGGGGGGTTTGCAAAAGCTTGAGACGGAGGGGGGGTTTGCAAAAGCTTTTCTTTGTTTGGGCTCCGAAACAACGGCTTCTTGGCTCCTCTTCTCCACACTGTGTTGTATCAGAAGGAGCTTGTCTGCACCCCAGAAAACTTATCCAGCGACAATATGACGATGAGGCAACAGCACTATTTGCTTTCCCCAACCCGGCGTTCCAACACACCGGCGACCACAAAGAAACGACTCTCCACACACACACACACACACACACACACACACACGGATGACGTTTCCATTCCACATTTCCACCCCAATCCTCCCTGTCCTTGCGCTCAACACAATACAGTTCACTAAAAAGATCTTTGAAGCACAGATGAGCGAACGCTCAGGCAGCGTTGACGTGACTTTTCCAAGTGGAAGCTGAGGCCCTAACAGGTTTCACGACGGAGATGGAGCTGGGAGGGGCTCTCCCTTCCCTGGGAAATGCTGGGAACAGTGAGAAGGAGAAAAATTCGGGAGGTTGAGGCAGGAGAATCGCATGAACCCGGGAGACAGAGGTTGCCATGAGCCAAGATCGTGCCACTGCACTCCAGCCTGGGTGACAGAGGAGACTCCGTCTCAAAAAACAAAACAAAACAAAACAAAAACAAACAAAAGGCCAGTGCCGGTGGCTCACACCTGGAATCCCAGCACTTTGGGAGGCCGAGGTGGACGGATCATCGGAAGTCAGGAGTTCGAGACCAGCCTGGCCAACAGGGCGAAACCCCGCCTCTACTAAAAATACAAAAAACAAACAAACAAACAAAAAAATCGCTGGTGGGAAGCGGTTTCTTTTTTAATTTTTATTTGAGATTCGGGGGGCACGTGTGCAGGCTTGTTTCACGGGTGTATTGTGTGATGGCGAGGTTTGGTCTTTCTCTCCTTCCTTCCTTCCTTCCTTCTTTCCTTCTCTCCTTCCTTCCTCCCTTCCTCCCTTCCTTCCTCCCTCCCTTCCTTCCTTCCTTCTTCCTTCCTTCCTTCCTCCCTCCCTCCCTTCCTCCCTCCCTCCCTCCCTTCCTTCCTTCCTTCTTCCTCCCTCCCTTCCTTCCTTCCTTCTTCCTTCCTCCCTTCCTTCCTCCCTCCCTTCCTTCCTCCCTCCCTCCCTTCCTTCCTTCCTTCTTCCTTCCTCCCTTCCTCCCTCCCTCCCTTCCTCCCTTCCTTCCTTCCTTCTTCCTTCCTCCCTCCCTTCCTTCCTTCTTCCTCCCTCCCTTCCTTCCTTCCTTCTTCCTTCCTCCCTTCCTTCCTCCCTCCCTTCCTTCCTCCCTCCCTTCCTTCCTCCCTTCCTTCCTCCCTCCCTTCCTTCCTCCCTTCCTTCCTTCCTCCCTCCCTTCCTTCCTTCCTTCCTCCCTCCCTTCCTTCC